>NC_073377.1:102757596-102885096 GCF_028641065.1 Leucoraja erinaceus | reverse complement strand
AATGGTAAAACACTGTGCAAATCTAGGCAAGAGTCCAACCGGATCTGCACAAGTGAGCTTTGGGTTAAAGATCCTGGGAACTGCGCTGCAATAAGCTGGATGATTGCCTAATGGCCTGTACAACTTGTGAGTTAAGACCTGGGTTTAGAGTGTAAATATGTTTGTGCTTTAATGTATACCACAATATGCTGAATATAAATAAATACTTCCCCTTCAGAATATTTGCCTAATGAGTGAAAAAAATGCGTCTTTCATGACCTCAGGACATCCCAAGTACTGTACAACAATTAATTTATGCAGAGCAAGCTCCCACAAATAACAATAGAATTAATGATTGGAGTAGCACTGGTGCAGCAGATAGAGATGCCACCTCACAGCACTGGAGGACCAGATTCAGCCCCAACCATGAATGCTATTTGTGTGGAGTTTGCATGTTCTCCCGTCAAACACTTTATTTCCAAGCCCAAAGACGTGTGGTTTAGTAGGTTAATTAGTCATTGTAAATTGCTCCTGGTGTATGTGAGCAGTAGAACACGAGATAATTTATGAAAACGTGGGGAAAATAAAAAAATAGGATGACTGTGCTGTTAATCAGTGTAAATGGGTGGTTGATGATTGGTGTAACATTAATGGTCTGAAAGGCCTATTTCTGTGCTGTGTGTCTCCAAGAATCTATGACTCAAACTGGTGTTTCAGAGGCTTATTTAAAGACAAGTGTTGGCAGAGATTCGGGTGACTACTCCCCTGATCTTAATATGATGTCAAGGGGGTTTCTACTTTTACCAGAAGCAGCAGCCGGAGTCCTGGTCTAACATCTCCGTCAGTCCTGGTCTAAAATAGCACTTCTGACGTGAAACACTACTTTGGTTTCAGACCATGGCTTGTACACTGATCTCTGCAGCGGAATTTAAAATAACTCGAATAACACGAAGCTGCATAAATAAAACAAATGTAAAATGGGACTGCAATCAGTGGAAGGTATTAAATTGCAGCTTCTCATACTTAATGTACACCATGAAGCAATTAGTGCAACAAATTGTGTTCAAGTGATATCCCATCCAGCAATTGTCTTCAGCTTCTTGTCAGTTGCAGCAATCGATTACACACTGGAGCTTACACTGGATAGTCAAATGTAAAAAGGAGGTCCCATCACATTTGTAGTTTATAAAATATGTGACCTCTAAATAGGTATATCTCTCTCTCAATCTCTTTATTTTTATTTCCTTTTTGTCTCTCTATGTCTTTTTCTTTTTCTTCTCTATTTTCTACTCTATCCCCTTCTACCTTTTCTTTGGGCTTTTACTATCTCACAAACTAACATTACGGCTTAGGATATTCTTTTCTCCTCTATCTTGACTTCTCTCATTTTCTGTTTTATTCTGCTAAATTTGAAAATAGAAGTTGTACGTGAACTGTATTATCTCATTATGTGTTAGATACTTATGTACTACATTATTGAACTTACTTCTAATTTAAAAAATAAATAAATAAATAAAATATGTGACCTCAGCTTATTAAAAAGAGCCTTCCGCTGCAGCCCTTCATAGTTGTGAAATCTGAGTTTCTATCAGTACATAATCCATATGCAAGATGTGACAAAGCACAGTAAATTGATGCCTCTCATACTTAATGTACAACATGAAGCAATTAGTGAAATAACTTGTTTTCAAGTGAGATCCCACCCAGCGGTTGGCTTCAATGCCTCCCTGCAGACAGCAGAGAGACTGAGGCCGAAGCCTTGCGGGTAGGAGCATGCGGCTGGCCCCCAGGTCGGCAAAGTCCACAGCCGAGGTCAGAGCCCGCTCGCCGTAAGTTGACGGGGCCTGTGCTGTTTGGGCCTGGGTCAGTGGCACGGAGGCGCCCGGAGAGGACCCGGCAGCGATAGTGGAGATTCCGGTGCAGTGGTCGACGATGACGTCAACTGACGGATGAGGATAGGTCACATGGAAGTGAGGACGCTGCTGCTGAGTGGAAGGAACAAAGGAGGACCCACGTGTGGGGGAACCATCGTGAGGGAGAGGGAAGAGCAATGGGAGACCTGGAGCAGGGGTACTTTGTAACTTTGTAAACGCCCTCTACGTGGCAATGATTTGCATACCTGGGTATGCAAGCAAAGAATTTCACTGTAACTTGTCACATGTGACAATAATGCATGCATTTATCAATTAATTAATCAAGCAACTAATTAATTAATTCATGCGTAAATAATAATTTTTTTCAGGATATAGAATAAATTGGAATAAAAGCGAAATTATGTCTCTAAAACACCAGGATGCGAGCCACTTACTAAAATTCCCTTTCAAAATTGCAACAGAAAAATTCAAGTATCTGGGTATTCAAATTATGAGAAGACACAAATCATTATTTAGCGCCAATTTTATCCCACTATTAAATAAACTGAATGATAGGATTAAATTTTGGAAAACGCTCCCGCTCTCATTGATAGGTAGAATTAACGCTATAAAAATGACTTTCTTACCACAATTAATATATTTGTTTCAAGCGATCCTAATATATATTCCAAAATATTTTATTTTTTAAACTAGATTCTACTATCACTAATTTTATATGAGATTACAGAGCACACAGAATTCAACGAAAGCATTTGTGTAAACCTAATGAAGTTGGGGGCTTATCATTACCTAACTTTACGTATTACTACTGGGCAGTGCATATTAAGAACATAATGTACTGGTCGGATAGTTCCACTCACCAGTCGGAGTGGATAAGAATGGAGAAAGAGGAGTGCTTCCCGTATGATATAGGAACGATCTTGTTCTCACCGATAAAATTGAATAGTATAATATATAAGAAGAACCCAATTATTCACAATACAATAAGAATTTGGAAACAAATAAAATTATCCTTGAAATTAAATAGTCTATCAGTACTAACCCCACTATTGAACAACCCTGCATTCAAACCATCTCTTATCGATAAAACATATAAACAATGGGATAGATTGGAGATTAGGAAAGTAGGAGATATGTATGAATTGGGCAAATTGTTATCATTTCAACAATTAAAATTAAAATTTAAACTGAAGGATAATCAATATTTCAAATATATACAGATATGTGACTTTATGAAGAAATATACACATAGATTTCAAATTATATTTTTAGACCCTTTAGAAGAAGCAATGAATATTAAGGCTGATTCACAAAAACTAATATCATACTTTTATAATAATATATTAAATAGAGAATTACCCTCAACAGAGGCACTAAGAGAAGATTGGGAACATGAACTAATGAGAAAGATCCCGAAGGATAGATGGGAAAAGTATCTGATGAACACACATAATTGTTCCATTAATGAAAGACATAATTTAATTCAATTTAAATTATTACATAGACTATATTATTCAAAAACGAGGTTGAATAAATTTTACCCAAACGTCTCTCCCAGATGCGATAAATGTTTGTTTCAAAATGCTGATATAACACATTTCATTTGTAGGATGTATAAAGTTGAATAAATTTTGGAGCGATATATTTGATATATTTACAAAGCTTCTCAAGTCAAGAATAGAACCTAATACGGAATGGATTATATTTGGAATAATAGTAGAAGATACCAATTTAAATAAGGACCAAAAAGTTTTTTTTAAATTATGGGTTAATAATTGGAAAGAAATCGACTTAAATTTTGGAAAAATACAGCTATTCCAACTGTTAAAATGTGGATTAGGAATATGATGGACATAGCATGCCTTGAAGAAATGTGACTCCGACTAATAGATAAATATGACCAATTCTTAAGGAGTTGGTCCCTTTTTGTCGACTTTTTGGAATCATGTGATGCAGCGGTATCGTAAAGATTACTGATTTCAGGTCAGGTCGTGGATAGATTTACATCTCCGAATAAAGATTTGAAAATTTCTTTTTTAAGGGTCTTTTTCTCCTATTTCTACTTTCCACTTTTTCTTTTCTTATATACACACTTCACGTTTTTCTATTTTCTACTATCTATTTTTCCTCTTTTTCTCTTCTCCAAATTTTTTATTTTTTTTCCCTTCTTCTTGTCTTTCTTATTTCATTTTTCAAAAACATAAAACTAGAGGTTGTACATAGAATGTATAATTACGTTATGACATAGTTGGCACCTAAAATTAGGTCCCACTGTATTGTTTTGTATTGTACTAGCTTCTAATAAAATAAACAAATACAAATAAAATAAATAATAACTTACTCTGATGACGGGTCTCAACTCAAAAGGTCACATATTCCTTTTTCCCAGAGATGCTGCCTGACCCACTGAGTTACTCAAGCATTTTGTGTCCATCTTTGGTGTCAACCAGCATCTGCAGTTATTTCTTACACAATTCCTTGCTGTACCCGCTATGAGCATAATCCTCCTACATGTAGCCACTTCAAAGTAAACCCACTTGTAGCAGGGGTACTAGGTCACTCCCTAAACAAAGTTATCTTTTTAAAGATTGTGACATCCACTAAAAATAATATTTCCTTCCAATAGCTTTGTGAGTGAATGTCGCACAGAGTGAAACTGAGGCAAGCCATTGAATTCAGATATCAAGTTGAGGGCGGAAGGATCTAATTACAGGTCAAAAGCTCAATGTTTCCATTGCATTTGGTGCCAATGACCCTGAGCTAGAGTATGGGACCATGCTTCTCATTGTAAACCGGCAGGGTCACTTCGCAAGATGGATTTAATTCACGTTTAAGTTTCCAAATTTTTCACAAGCTGCCTGAGCCAAGCTTACCCTTATTTAGGACTTACAATTCTCAATTATTTATTTTCTTTCCTATCTTCTTCTTCTTGCGTTTGAAGCAGCAGAAGTCTGCAGCAGGGTGATGTCACCTGGTTCGACATCCGCCAGTGCCTGCCCTAAAAAGTGCGCATGCTCCGGGTTGGTGCCAAGTTTTGGCGCTGCTGCTGCCTCTGTTTGTTGTCATTCGCCTGACTGAGGTCAGTTGACAGGGCTCACCATGGGGAGGTCGACAACATGAGCCCCCTTCTTTCCCCTCATCAGATTTTATTTATTTTATTTACGATAAAGGACCATTCTCTGGCTCAAAGAAGATATTGATCAACTTCAGGAAGCGAAGCGGGACACATACCCCAGTTTACATTGACGACACTGGAATAGAGATGATTGAAAACTTCAAATTCCTATGAGTCAATATCACCAACAACAACTTCTCCTGGACCACCTGTATTGAAGCAATGATCAAGAAAGCACACCAACACCTCCACTTCCTTAGAAGGATTAGGAAGTTTGTCATGTTCCTTACAACTCTCACCAACTTCCACAGGCACCATCGAAAGCATTTTATCAGGATGCATCACAGCTGATGGTGAGGGAAGAGCATATTTAACTGCGTACTGAGCCAGCATGTAGTGTGAGCAGACCCTCATTGTTTAAAAAAAAGAAAGAAGAAATACGGTACTAGAAGGGTGGCAGCTGTAGAGTTGCTGGCTTACAGCACAAAAGACCTAGGCACAACCCTGAATACAGGTGTTGTCTGTATGGAGTTTGTACGTTCTCTCTGTGATGGCATGAGTTTTCTCCAAGTGCTCCAGTTTCCTCCCACACTCCAAAGACGTACAGGATTGTAGGTTCATTGGGAATTGTAAATTGTCCCTAGTGTGTGTAAGATAGTGCTAGTTTACAGGGTGAACGCTGGTCAACGCGGACTCGGTGGGCCAAAGGGCCTGTTTCTGTGCTGTATCTCTAGATTAAAGTAAAGTAAAATTTGCATGGAAATCAGATAGTGTTGTTGGATTTAAAGTACTGCCATAGCTCTATCAAGGCATAGTTTTACAGCATGGGATCAGGCACTTCAGCCCATCTTGTCCATGCCAACTAAAGTGTCCACCTGAGTAGTCCCATTTACCCGGATCTATCTAAGCTTTTCCTATCAAAGAAACTGTCCAAATGTCTTTTAAAAATTGTAACCATACCTGCATCTGCTGTGTCCTTTGGTAGCTCGTTCCATAAACACACACCCTCTGTGTGAAAAAGGTGACCCTCAGGTTTTTTTTAAATCTTTCTCCTCTCACCTTAAATCTATGCCCTCTATTTTTAGACACCCCTACCTTGGGGAAAAGACTGCGGTTATTTACCTTATCTATGCCGCTCATGATATTATAAATGTCTATAAGTTTACCCTATCAGCCTCCTTTGCTCCAGGGGAAAAGGTCTCAGCCTATCCAGTCTCTCCCTTTTACTCAAGCTCTCCAGGCAACATCCTTGTGAATCTTTTCTGCACCTTTTCTGCCTTAGTTACATCCTTCCTACAGTGGGTGACCAAAGATATTCTAAATGCTTTCTCGCCAATGCCTTGTGCTGTTGTCTCATGATGTCCCAACTCGAGCAGTCAATGACCCAATCGATAAAGGCAAGCATGCTATATGCCTTCTTTGTTACATTATTTCCCCATGATGTCGCTTTTAGGGAACTATTCATTTGTACCCCTCAGTCTCTCTGATTTACAACACTCCCCAGGGCCCTGACATTCATGATGTATATCCTGCCCTGGTTTAACAGGCCACTTGTCAGAGTAAAATATCTTTCCTTGGCCTACTTTACCAGTCGATCTAAATCCTCTTGAAACCTTTGACAAGCTTATTCACTGTCCACTACATCACCAGTTTTGGTGTCATCCACAAACCTACTAATCATGCCACCTAATCTAAATCCACAAAATGTATGACAAACAAACAACAGGAGATCCATACCAATTCCTGCACCACATCACTGGTCACAGGCCTCCCATCTGGCAAACATCCCTCCACTCCCTCCCTTGACTCCTTACCCCAACTCAATGTTGACTAGCTCACCCTGGATCCCATGTGATCTAATCTTCTGGACTAGCCTATCATGAGGAACCTTATCAAAGGCCTTTCTAATGTCTGTATAGACAATGACTACCACTCTGCTCTCATCAATCCTCCTGGTTGCCTCTTCAAAAAGATTCAACTGTGAGAAAGAATTTCCCTTGAACAAAGCCACACTGACTATCCTTAATCATTAATTTTCCCATCACTGCCACTAAGCTCACCAGTCTCCAGTTCCCTTGTATGTCCTTGCAGCTTTCCTGAATAAAGCTCATCATTAGGCGACCTGCAATCTTGAGTGAAGATACAAAGATCTCTGTCAGCTATTTGTTCCCTTGCTTCCTACTTGGTCAAGTTTTAGAAACATAGAAACACAGAAAAGATAAGTGCAGCAGTAGGCTTTTCAGAGCTTCGAGCCAGCACTGCCATTCAATATGATCATGGCTGATCATCTAACATCAGTACCCCGTTACCGCTGTTTCCTCATATCCCTTGATTCCTTTAGCTCTAAGAGCTAAATCTAACTCTCTCTTGAAAACATCCAGGATGAGAACATGCAAGGCACGATTAGCAAGTTTGCTGTTGATACAAAAGTTAGTGGTTTTGCAGATAGTGAAGATGGTTGTGAAAGATTGCAGTAGGATCTGGATCGATTGGCCAGGTGGGGGAAGGTATGGTTGATGGAATTTAATACAGAGAAGTGTGAGGTGTTGCATTTTGGGACGTCAAACAAGGGCAGGATCAAGACAGTAAATGGTAGGCCTCTGGGTAGAGTTGTAGAGCAGAGGGATATAGGAGTACAGCTACTTGGTTCCTTGAAGGTCAAGTCGCAGGTAGATAAGGTGGTCAAAAAGGCTTTTGGCATTTTGGCCTTCATCAGTCAGAGGATTGAGTAAAGAAGTTGGGAGGTCATGTTGCAGTTGTATAAGACATTGGTGAAACCGCATTTAGAATATTGTGTTCAGTTCTGGGCACCATGTTATAGGAAAGATATTGTCACGCTTGAAAGGGTTCAGAAAAGATTTACGAGGATGTTGCCAGGACTAGAGGGTGTGAGCTATAGGGAGCGGTCGAGTAGGCTGGGTCTCTATTCCTTGGAACGCAGGAGGATGAAGGGAGATCTTATAGAGGTGTACAAAATCATGAGAGGAATAGATCGGGTAGATGCACAGAATCTCTTGCCCAGAGTAGGGGAATCGAGGACCAGACATAGGTTCAAGGTGAAGGGGAAAAGGTTTAATAGGAATCCGAGGGGTAACTTTTTCACAAAAAGGGTAGTGGGTGTATGGAAGCTGCCAGAGGAGGTAGTTGAGGTTGGGACTATCCCATTGTTTAAGAGACAGTTAGATAGGTACATGGATAGGACAGGTTTGGAGGGATATGGACCAAGCACAGGCAAGTGGGACTAGTGTAGCTGGGACATTGTTGGCTGGTGTGGGCAAGTTGGGCTGAACGACCTGTTTCCACACTGTATCACTCTATGACTATGACTAATTGGCCTCCACTGCCTTCTATGGCAGAGAATTCCACAGATTCACAATTCTCTGAGTGAAAGTTTCCTACCCCTTATTCTTTTTTCTTGCATCTAGACTGTAATCTAGCCTGTCCAATCCTTTAAAAAATCTATATGTTTCCGGCCTGTCCAATCCTTTAAAAGTTTTATATGTTTCTATGAGATACCCTTTCATCCTTTTCAAATTTTCAGAATATATCCAACATATCAAGACAGCCAACAATTCAAGTTTCATGTTGAAATTGTTTCAGAGTGTCCTATCCTTCCCATAGACTGCAGCTTCCTTGCATTTAATCAATTCAGCACAGCCACTCCATGTTGCAAGTATAGACACAGGTGTATATCACTAGGGTAGCAGTGATAGTTATCTTTTGGTTATAGATGATCCTGCAGCTAAATAAATGGAATAAACATGGAATAAACACTTTTAGGGTGAAGTTTTCTCCTTGATTTCAAACACTGAACATATGACTCAGCAGTCAAGAACGATGAGTTCTGAAATTTAGTTCAATTCAAGTCAATGGTGTCAAATTTCAGAAGCAGAGAGCAACAAAGTGATACTACCACATTGTATGCTTAATGAACAGGAATGGAAACAAATTTCCACCAGATATGAATAAATAACCTTATGGGCCTTTCCCACTTAGGTGATTTTTCAGCGGACCGCTGACTTTTTTAGACAGGGCAAGCGAGGGTAGCGCTGTCACATGGTGCAAAGACAAGATGAAACAGACACACACCATGATGAACAGGAAGGTTGGCGCTGTAAAAAGATGGCTAAAGCACAGTGTAAGTCCTTTAAAAGTGAAGGAGGAAGGGGAGAGGGGGGAGAAAGAGTGAAGAGAAAGAGTGGAGGAATCACCTGCATAGTCTCCTGCAGTCGCCTAAAAAGTTGCCTAAGTGGGACAGGCCCATTAACACATTGTGCCAAGAAAGTGGTGAATTCTTGGCAAGTAGCAATGCGCTTTCTTTGAATCACCTGGACTTACCTGGGAGAATTCTTTCCCCAAGCCTTTCTGACTTTGTACTTCAATAAGCTTTTACACAAAACTCAACGATCTAAAACATCCACTCGATCAGATATGATTTATTACACCACACTTTACATAGTGTTTTACCTCCCGGCAAAGCATTATGTGACATTTTGATGTTACTCAACCTGCCAAACAACACATTTCAAGTTTGACCTTTACTACTTCTATTAAAGTCATTTATAGAACAGAATCATTAATGTGATGACATTTACCACTTGAAACTGTGTTTTACAAATCAATAAAGATACGGACGTTTAACATTGCTAAACTGCTCACGGTGAGGGACATGTGCATTGTTGTTTGCGAGGAGGCATAATTGGTCTCCTCAAGAGATCTCACTCGCAGCTTTGCGGTATAATTGAACAAATTGGATCCAATTACATCGTTTTTCTATGGATAACTTAACATTAAAAAAATTTACCTTTTTGAAATGTTTGTAACCATTCCCTGTTGAGGTTTCGCCAGTATAGAAAATTGACGAGGCACTTTGTTTCATCATTCATCCTTGCGCAGAATTAATTTCCTTGTATTTTTCTCAAATTATGATACTTTTAACACGTGGAACTCTTTTTATTTAATTAATGATAGGAAGTGAATGAAAAGATTGTGGTATATGATGTTCAGAAATAACGCACAATTGTGGATTACATCGTGCTGGTAGCATTGAACTATGTGTGAGTTAAAGTGTCGCTGAGGACATGACTTTTACAGGTAAAACTACATACCCTGTAATATTTATTTTTTAAAGTATTGTTGCCATTGGTCCTTTTTACAAAAAATTAGGAATCTGAGAACTGGCAAGAGAAACTCACTGTATCTCCCAACTTGATGTGTCACTAATCATAGGGTTCAGGACAAGCTGATTGGAGGCCCTACCCCCAGCAAACCAATGCACCATTATGCCTCTCCTACTCCTGTTCACCCATCACCTTGCACTTTCTTGTTAATTCCCTCATCACATAATTCCATCATCACATAACCCCTTCCCCACCGTGGCCTCAGGATGCTGTAGAGATGTAAAGCATCTGTCTGGCCCTGTCTGGAAAACAACTACCATCTGTGTAAATTGTAAGTACCGTTTTAATGCTCTTAGAAGGGAATAGGCTGTGATAATGATCTATTTAAAAAAGTATGTCATGTGGTTGGTTTGTGACTGTGTTACGTCTTAATAGAGCACACAGTACCCGTTTAGCACACCAAAAATACCTAAAGTCTAATTTCTCTGCAGTTTTTGTTTGTAAAGGTCATAGATCCCATGGCTGGGAAATCTCTGTAGTCATCATATTATGAACGAATCAAAACAGTTGTAGAAACTTATGATATCAAATAGTAAGATTAAACGAGAACTTACCAGTTTGAAGTTTGATCTGTATTTTATGAGGAGTTACGATGAGGGTTTACGTGAAGAAGCCCGTCCCAGGACGCGTTGCGGCATAACTTCAAAGCAGCGGTGTGGAATCACAGACAGACACGTATTTGAAGTAACATAGTAAAGAACAAAGAGACATCAATTATCAGTTTGATTCATGTAATGAGGGTGGGAGCGGAGGGCACGTAAACCCTCATCGTAACTCCTCATAAAATACAGATCAAACTTCAAACTGGTAAGTTCTCGTTTAATCTTACTATTTTACTTCGGAGTCACGTGAGTGATTCCGTGAAGATTTCAAAGCTCTGTGATTTCAAACCGTGTAACAGTTTATATCACTCGCTGCCGAAGCCTTTGAGGGAGGAAGCGTGTTATCATAATCAACCAATGATTCTGTTTATAGAAAAAACCCATGGTATTTTACAATAACACTGAAGAATTTTAAAAAAATGCTCCCCTTGGCTAATTTGAATATTTGCAGATTGGAATCTTCCTGCAAATAAAAACAGGTTTTGTCAACAGTTTATAATTTATTTCTCTCTGAACGTTTACCCCCACTATTCTGCTGGAGCCAGGATGTGGTTTATAGGTACGTCCATTCTTTTGCCGTTGACGTGGAAGCTTCTCCTGTGGGATGACAACTTTGACATGTTAGTTTTATCCCAAGAGCTTTAACCTGCTTGAGCCATTTCAAAAAAGGCTTGTTACCCGACCACAAGGTTTTTTGTAACCAACCCACAAGGCTTTTCATCTCCCTCGCATAATTAGGTTGTGTCTATGTAAGGTAAAAAAGGGTCTTGGTACATTACCGTGTTCTCTGGTGGGTAAGCCCGGATTTTATGACTGGATAAAGTATTCCTGGTCTGGTTTGACCATTCCCTGGACAAATGATAGAGATCTGGTCTGAAGCTGTGAGCATGGTGTCCAGTTGAAATAGGAGTAGTGACTGGACCCTCTGTGCTGCTCCATGTGCCTTTAACATATGTTTTTAGTGCATAGAAGGTTCAGGTTTTGGACTCTGGCTGGTGGGATCCCCTGAAGTGTGGTTAACCACTGTGACATCCCATATATAGGTGTACATTGTCTAGGGGTTTAGAGTTTTAATACCCTTCATTACCACCAGCCAGTGACCCCATGGCCTGTTGTCCTGTAGCTGTTTTGAAAAAGAACAGGCAGGGCAATTCTCGCTGTGTTGATGGCACTGTAGCCGAATCCTTCATCATGATGAAGGTTCTCCAGGAATTCCAGTTCGTAGTACCTGATTCGGATGAGTAGGTTTTCCCCTTTATCCTTGCAGTACTTCTCTTGATGCTGGACAAGTGTTGTAGTCCAGTGGATGTTCAAAAGGATGCTGACATGGTGTCGATTATTCAGTATAACAATCCCAGTCCCAGAGGTTTGCGCAGAATCTGCAGCTCAGGAGCTTATTTCTCATGGCACAGTAGATTTGTGCCCGGCTCCGATATTAATAATTCTGGGTACTGGAAAAACACCATCCAAGTTCCAACAACCATGTTATGGCGTGAAGTGAAACAAGGCCTGCGTAAGTCCGTCAGGTACTATCAAATACCTGAAGCAGAATCCTTTTGTACTGTGCGTTGTTCTCGATTGGTGAGGCAGAAGGGAAAAATACATAAAATTAATTTCACCAATGCTGCGTGAACGCATTTGTCTATCAATATTATAAATACATTCTTGAATGACAACATGACCTATAGGCCAGAAAAGCTAATATATATAGCTGACGATCTTTCTGCTGGAACTATCTGTCCCAGAGGAATGTTTTAATGAGGATTCCACTTGCCCAGGGTCTGGTTTCCCCCCGCGAAATACATAGGACATCCCCAAACACCTGGTGATATAGCGTTAATGCAAATAATCGATATCAGTTTCACATTCCATTTTAATTGTCATTGTCAGTGTACAGTACAGCGACAATGAAAATGCATTAATATCTGTTGCATCATATAGCTTGATAGTTTTGTTAAACTTTATATGAAAACATCTAATTGCTGTTGTCCTTACTTTTATGTGACCTGGTGTCTGTCACCTTATTTTGCTTACCAGGCAGGTAAGTTGTTGATAGTCCAATACCTCTATGGATATACCATTGCCAAATTGTTTTGACCAACTTGTCATATGATACCGACTTTATGCTGCCATATGGTTAATATAGGCCACCTCCATAGTGTAGTCTTATTTATACCCATACATGCAAGTGCTTAAACTCATAATTTTCACCCGAGCAATTTTTTAGATACTTAATGCCCAGTATAAGTGGTAACCCCACCACTGTCTTTCTGATATTATTTCAGTGGGTAACTTCATGAGATGCTCAATGACAACCTATATGTTGATTTTGATACTAACATCTGAATGATGTAGACAGAAAATGGTACCATTTCCCCCAACTACTCTGTTATTTGTCGAGTAGTTGGTAGTTTGACCATTAATTTGTTCTTTGTTTGTGCCAATTCAACTATGTTGTCTCTTGGCAACATTAAAGTTACGTGGACTGAATTAATATGAAAGCCAAGATAGTCCAAGAAAGCGCTCTATTTGCTGGTAGGAACCAGACCCACCTACCTCCATGGATATTGGCGGGGTTGTGTTTTTTCTTTTTGAGTGTTCTTCCCTGTCGATGTACTGGCGATGTTGGGGGGAGGCGCATTTTCCAGGGGGTCCGCTGCAGGCCCTGACCTAAAAGGTTTCTGGGGATAGTGCGGCCCCAAGCTTTGACCAGTCGCATATTCGGGACGCCGACTGGTAGATACAGTGGTGTGCTGCCGCCTGGGTGGAAATGAAGAGCTTTGGTATGTTCGTTGCCGGTGGTGCCCTCATGAGGCTAAAGGTCTTAGACGCCTCTTCCATCTCTTTGAGCTGTTTGTTCAAGTCCTCCCCAAATAAAAAATGAGTCGGTCTCTACTGATGGAGTTTTGCATAATCCTGCAAATTTAGGATTGAGGGCCGGCCTGATGTTGTCTCTTCTCAGGTTATTCAGCTCATATTGTGTCGTGCACATGAGTGCCAGGACATCCTGTTGGTGAGATGTCATATCTACGGTCTCGACACCCCGCGCATGGGCTGTTATAGCCGCCGTGAGGAGGCGAAGTATGCGCTGGAGTTCGACCTCCTGTGTCCGAATCGGTCCCCCCACGTTGCCCCATATTTGAGGATTGAGGCTCTTGACCTTGAGAGCCTCACAATTATCCGGGGCTGTGTGCTCCTCAAGCACTTGGGCGAGCACCTTCTCCCGCAGTGGTTTGTTGGAGAGATGGTTTATGCTGTCAGCCATCCTTGGCTCCAGTGGTGCTCCAACCCGTGGGGTAGCGACAAATCGGCTTACGACCCCCAGCAGCTCTTCCTGCACACCCTGCTCTCTTTCGCTCCTTCCGCCTGCCCCATACTCAGACCAGCCTGCCCCTGGTCACCGATGCTAACCTCCCATTCCTGGTCCGAGGTCGCAAAGGGAGGTGCCGGACTCAGCACCATGGAGGGGGCGCCTGTCCTGTCTGTCCGAGAGCGCTGCTGCTCTCGGTAGACCATCCCCTCCAATAGCTGCTGGATGCAGCTTAGGCGGCTGTCTCTCCCCCGCTTTGGGGTGGACATTTCCCCCCCCCACCTCCGACAAGTCGGAGACGACCGGCCGTTTTGCTTCCCCAGTCCGCCGTGTAGGCTATGGCGAGACTGGCTTGGCTCGGTCTCCGGGATAGCGAAAAAACCGCTCTACGGGCGACGCTGCCGCCGGTAGCGGCCCCGCTGGTAGAGTTGGAGCGGGGCAGTTCCTCTTTGCGAGTTCTGCGTTGTGTTCCTGAACTCTGTAATAAAACACAACTGCAAACTCACCTTTCCAATGCCCAAGAGTCGTTCCTGCAGCTCAGGCAGCTGTCTCTCCCCCTCCTGGGTGGAGAGACTTCCCAGTCCAATGTCGTTCCACTGCCGGGTTTTCCACACATCCAGCCCGCTCCCTTTTGCCGTTGACGTGGTCAGGGCTAGCGGGCTGGCTCGGTCCCGATGTCGGGTTTGCGGACCGCCCGCTAAGCGGTCCTACCGCCTGTTGCTGCCCTGACTCTCTCTTGAGCGGGCAGGTGCAGCATATTTCCCCCCTCAGCCCCCAGCTGATGCTGGCGGGCTTGGTGCAGAGTCGGGAGCGGGCCGCTGATTAGCGGACCTCGCTCTCCCTGTACTCGGGCTGCTGCTCACCTGCACTCGGGCTGCAGCGTACTCCACGCCAGCTCTGCACAGTGGGTTCCCCTAACGGCTCCGTAAATGTCGGAAGCCTCCTCCCGCCCGCCTGCCTGCCTGCCTCACCTGGACAGTGCGTGGAGAGCGAGCGAGGACTAAGGGGAACCCCCAACAGAGCGCTAGCGCCGTCTTCCAGCTGTCAGCTGTAGCCCCTGGGGAGATTTTCTCGGCACCGGCACAGGTCCCATTCATGGTCCGCCGGCGCTCTGTCTCCCTGGTAGCGTCTTTCCTCCCCTCCCTCGAACGGGAAACTCCTGCCAGAGTCCAAGGGGGCCGCTTGCACGTCCCTGCGGGAAAAAACAAGCAGACGCAAAGGGGCTGTAAAAGGAAAAGGTAAGTACTTACCTAAACTTAGATTCTCTCTCGTTTTCTTCGGGAGCCCTGACTCCCGGCTGCCGCTTTGCATGCCGAAAACGTAATGCCGCAACGCGTCCTGGGACGGGCTTCTTCACGGAATCACTCACGTGACTCCGAAGTAAAATTGGCATATAGTTCAACCAAGTTTATAGCTAAAGAATTTGCATGGAAAGCTGGGTGTGTTTCTCTGAATGTATGTATGTAAGAGTGTACACATGATGCATGTGTGTTTATATGTATGTATGTGAAAGTATACACATGCATGCACGCGTGTGTTTGTATGTATGCGAACGTATACACATGCATGCATGTGTGTGTTTGTATGTATGTGAGGGTACACGCATGCATGTGTGTGTTTGTATGTATGTATGTAATAGCATACACATGAATGCAAAGCTGCAGTGGAGCCATATTCTATTTCCTCCGGTTTTGGAAACATTGGCTGGGCCACAAGCATTGTCCACTGTATCTGGGCTAATGTATTCATGTTTACTTTGGATTGGCTTCCATAGGAGGAAAGAAATGGTCACAGCCTGTTTTCATCATCACTGATGTTTTTACCTCAATGATAGTTGGACATTAAAGGGACACAAAGTGCTGAAGCTACAGTACAGATCGCAAAAAGTACAGTGCAGGAACAGGCCCTTCAGCCCACAATGTGCTGAACTGTGCTGAACATGATGCCAAGACCATCTCTTATATCCTCCATTTCCTGCATGTGCCATGTAGCCATGTGCTTATCTAAACGTCTGTTGAACGTCACAAGCGCATCTGCCTCCATCACTACCAGCAACAGCATGTTCCAGGGACTCACCACTCTCTGTGTAAACATGTTGCCCTGTGCATCACCTTTAAACTTTGCCCCTCTCATCTAAAAGCTGTGCCCTCCACTCATTGACATTTCCACCCTGGAGAATGAAAAACTAATTTGGGTGAGATTGGGCACTGGGCAGGTAGAGAGAGGTGAGGACAACTGAATGCAGAGTGAGGACTCAGTTTGTTAACGTCACACTAAATTTTGCTTATCAGAACACTCAGACGTCAGGGAAAATATTGCTTTCAAATATATTTGGTATCTAGTTGGATTCAATTTACTTTAGTTACTTTATTTTAGAGAGACAGCGCAGAAACGAGCCCTTTGGCCGACCGAGTTTGTGCAGAGCAGCGATCACCCCGTACACTAACACTATCCTACACGCTAGGAATAATTTACAATCTTTACCGAAGCCAACTAACCTACAAACCTGTACATCTTTGGAGTGTGGGAGGATACTGGAGCATCCAGAGAAAACCTATGTGGTCACATGGTGAATGCACAAACTCCATACAGATAACACCCATAGTCTTGATTGAACCCGAGTCTCTGGCACTGTAAGGTAGCCACTCTATTACTGTGCCATTGTGCCGGCACAGAGCCAGGCTGGGGGCTGCCGCAAACAGGTTTGAACCTGGCAGCCAAAGTAATGTGTGTTCATTCAGTTACGCTGAAGCAGTTTCTGGACCATACAATGTGGTGGCATCATCATCCACCCTCCTCCATATTCTGAAGTGACCATTCCCTCTGCGGGACCTAGTTCACTTTGCCACCATCACCAGTTTTCTATGTATCTGCAGATGTATCGGTATAAAGGCTGAATGGTGGGCAGGCGAGGCGAGGTACGATGATTCACTGGATGATCCGGGTGGAGGCGATTGCTGAACAACTGCAACTCCTCAAATCCCTTGGAACACCATCCTTTCACCTTAAACCTGTACCCTCTTGATTTTGATACCCCTACTGTGAAAAAGAAATTCTATCTCCCTTATCTATCCCTCTCATAATTTTCACTACCTCTATCAGGTCACCCCTCAACCTTCTTCACACCAGGGGAAACAACCTTGGCCTTTCCTATTTCTCCCCATAACTAAAGGCCTCCAATCCAGGTAATGATCTGGTGAATCTTTTAATTGATTTATAGTGTTCACTGCTAACAATCCAGTGTCCTCTAAACTAGGGATATCACGTGAAGACTGGTGATCTATTTTCTGATGCCTTTCTTTATTTTATATATATTTTCAATTTTGAGTTTCTGGTTATCTGTCACTATAATTCATTCACATTTCCAATCAAACTATATCCATGGTCTTCTAAGATTGTTCCAATAATATTCAGTGTAAGGTTAATGAATAGCTCTTTCCAATGTCACTGATGAATTCAACAATTTAAGTTACTACAGATTTGAATTTCTATTCTTTTGGACCCATCTATTGGTTCTTTAATTTCACCAATTATTACCTTTTTTTAACCAAACATCGCCGTTACGTCTGAAGAAGGGTTTCGGCCTGAAACGTTGCCTATTTCCTTCGCTCCATAGATGCTGCTGCACCCGCTGAGTTTCTCCAGCCTTTTTGTGTACCTTCGCCGTTACTTTGATTGGCACAAAAAGCTGGAGTAACACAGGGGTCAGTCAGCATCTCTGGAGAACAGAAATAGTTTACATTTCGGGGAAAGGAAAACAAAAGATATAGACAGTGTTACAGTGTATATGTTGACATACAGATATAAAGAGGGAACCCCTTTCCCCTGACTCGCGGTCTGAAAAAAGATCTCAACCTGAAATCTTCAGTTTCAACCAGCATCTGCAGTTCCTTCCGACATATCACCATTACTTTTGCCATCATGTCTTTAATCACTCCTCCCTTACATCCTTTCAACGATCTTCTGCTTTCTTCTTTCCTCTTAGAACTGGGATTGGAAACTTCACATTCAGCCACTGAGTCGTTCTTTTATAAAGTAGATATATTCTACGGATTTAAAATCAATTAAGTACTGGTTCGATATTATGGTCAGCTATTAAATTTGTATTTTTGCAGGCAATTGACAATTTGATTATTGAGAATTGTCTCAGTCTTTTCATTCATAACATTTATCCAGAACTGGGATCTCTTGGTAGAACAGTTCTTATTAAAAATTAAACAACAGGGTGAGAAAACTTTAACAATTGGCTTTAGAATTTGAAAGAAATAGCATAGAACATGGAATAGTGGAGCACAGAAACAGGCCTTAGGCCCACAATGTCTGTGTCGGACAAGATACCAGGGCCAACTCTAACTGCCTGCACATTATTCATATCAATCCGTTCAATGAAAATCCATGAGCCTATTCAAAAGTGTCTTAAATGCCAATATTGTATCTGCCTCCACCACAACCCCTCGTAGTGTGTTGCACGCTATCTACTTGTATTGCTACTTTCATGGATTTATGGACTCGGACCCCGAAGATCCCTCTGTATATCAATGCAGTTTAGGGTTTTGCCATTAATGGTATATTTCCCCCTCACATTCAACCTCCTGAAGTGCAACATCTCACACTTGCTTGGATTAAAATCCGTCTGCCATTTTTCCACCCATTCTGTAGCTGATCTATGAACTGCTGTATACTTTAACAGCACTTCCTCACAGTCAGCGATCCCAGCAATCTTGGTGTCATCTGCAAACTTACTAACCAACTTGTCCATGTTTTCATCCACTCATTCATATATATTACAATTAACAGAGGTCCAATCCCTGTGGAACGTCACTGGTCACAGAGCTCCAACGTGAACATTATCTTCCTCCATAACTCTTTGTTCTCTATCAGTAAGCCAGATCTGAATCCACTCGAACAAGTCGCTGTTAAACACATGCATCTTAATCTTCTGGATCTGCCTACCTTGATCAAATGCATTACTAAAATCCATGTAGACACAACCACTACTCTTCGATCACCGTTGTTTCCTCAAAAAACTTGATGTAATAACTATCAAAATTAATATTGCATTAAAAGCCATGAAAATAAGCGTTTTATTTTTTTTTTTAAACACAGATTTTGCTTTAAAAAAACGATAAAAATTTTATTTTCATTCTGTGATGCTAAGGCGCCACTCTATTCAAACTTTCAGAGTCCACCAAACATTCACACTTCATCCTTTCCTGACTGTGTAGATATGTTCTTATTTGAATATAAACCAAAAGTGAAACAGCCCACGTATTTCGTACGCAGAGCCACTACAAATGAGTTATTGCTGGCTTTCAGATGGCTCAGGTCACTGATCATGCTGAGCTTACCTATGTTCCATCCACAATAACCCACAGGCAGGCGTTTACTGGAACACGGGCTATATTGAAAAGAAATGTACTTCTAATATAGTTACAGGTGTGAAAGTTAATTACTGAAAAATAGCTCTAACCTTTGTAATAGTTGTTCTTCCACTACTTGAAGGTGGGAAGTAAAGGCAGGAAATATATACACTCATCATACGAATATGAATATTAAAGTAAACAGGAGAATATAAAAGGACATAATCTAAGGCAATTACTCTGACGTATTTTTATATTTGCACTAAAATAGAAATTACTATCTAACCTTATAGAGCAGCGCAATGGCACAGTAGGTAGTGTGCCAGGGACCCGGGTTCGAACTGACTTTGGTCCAGTCGGTGTGGAGTTTGCACATTCTCTCTGTGACCATGTGGGTTTCTTCTGGATGTGCCCGCTTCCTCCAACCTACAGATGTGAGATCTATAGGTTAATTGGGCACTGTAAAATTCCACTTCATGTGTAGGGAATGGATGAAAAAGTGGGATAACATAGAAGTGATATGAATGGGTGATCATTGGTTGGTGTGAACTCAGTGGACTGAAGGGTCTGTTCCCATGCTGTATCTGTAAACTTATATTTTTCTGCCTTTTAAGAGATGACGGGCCATTACAATATTTTCCTCAATGCTTGGAGATTGAAAATGAACTATTCACAGTGATCCATCTAAATGGAATTTGAATATGTATATATCTTTAAAAGTCATGCCTGAGATTTGGACCTATACTGTATAGTACCTAGTGACCAGCTGTAATTACCCAGATTAAATTTCCCTTGAGCAGATCATGTTCTTCGCCAGTTGCTACAGCCCCACAATACAGAGATGGGTAGAGAGGTACGGGCACATGAGAAGAGAAGAAAGTCATGAATCTTCTCAGGCTCAATCCAACAATAATGAGGAGATAATATAACCGATGGAACAATATGTTAATTAAAAGGAATTTGAAGATAATAAATCTGAATTTCAGTTGGCTGAGATAAAAACAGAAATTGTTGGAAATACTCAGCAGATCAGGTGGTGTCCATGAATAGAGGCACAGAGTTATCATTTCAGGTCAAAGGTACTTTGACAATGGGAGCTTTTGGAGGAGTGCCTGTAGCCTGATTATGTAAGAAGGGTCAAAACAAGCAGCAGCACGCAATTAAGAAACAACAGTCGACAAAGGGTGTGGCACAGTGACTCAGTGGTAGAGTTGCTGCCTTACATCGCCAAAGAGCCAGGATTGATTCTGATTATGAGTGCTGTCTGTATGGAGTTTGCACGTTCTCCCTGTGTCAGCATGGATTTTCTCCAGGTGCTCTGGTTTTCTCACACATTCCAAGGATGTACAGTTTTGTAGGTTAATTGGCTTTGGTAGAAAATGTATATTGTCCCTATTGTGATGGATAGCGCTAGTGTGCCCTATTGTGATGGATAGCGCTAGTGCTAGCTAGTGCTAGTGAACACTGGTTGGCACAGACTCGGTGGGCCGAAGGCCCGTTTCCGTGCTGTATTTCTAAACTAATTAAATTAAATTTAACTTGCTGAGCCATGCTCCTTGACTGAGCTGCAACTGGATGAGATCTCCTGCCCTTCTGAATTTGCTGGTACTACAACATAAAATCATCTGGTTTCTCTTACCATACCCATTCTCCTGGGTTTCTTATCCCTTGACTATCCTCTCCGTCCTCTTTCCCATCATGTTCCATCCGTCCATCACCTTTCCCTTAATCTGGTTCCACTAATCCCCTTCCAGCCTCTGTCCGTTTCCTCCCCCTCCACTCCCTCCGCCTGGCTCCATCTGCATAATCCCTTTTCCTTATCTATTTTTGACTATCACCCACCAACCTCAAGACCCTGCATCAGGACTGGGCACAAAGACAGACACCACAGATGTTGCTTGACTCAATGAGTTGGGGTGGGAGATTGCAACCTTCACATGGTCCATCCTGTTTCGACTAATGCAATCAACCCGACGTGCACAAACAAGATCAAATAGAACAAGTTGACCAACAACTTTAGGCTGTGCACGCCATACGCAAGAAGAAGACTCAATGAGCTTATCTAGCTGTTAGATTTATGATTAAAGCATTAAACCAAGCTAGTGAAGAATTCACCTGCAGCTGGTAGCACGAATGGTATTGCTACCATGTTCCACTTTACCTCTGAAATTCAGCTCCCATGTCAGATTCAAAAAATATAAAACTTTAAATAATAAAACAGAATAAAAGCTTTAAAAAGTTAAAAGGCAGAGTCATAAAAAGACTTGAAAAAATCTAAAACATTGCAAAAGAATCTTTACACAGAGAATCAGAAAACAGGACACTGGAATTATTGTATGCAGAGGGATGTCATTTGTCCACCCGAATCTGTATCAGTCCTTTATACAGCAATCCAATTAATCCTATTTTCCAGTTTCTCCCATAAACTTTTAAACAGGTACATGAATAGGACAGGCTTAGTGGGATTAGGGTCAAACACAGGCAGGGAGGTCTAGTGGAGATGGGACATGTTGGTCAGTGTGGGCAAGTTAGGCTGAAGATCATGTTTCCCCACTGTATGATTTAATCACTGTAATTAATTTCCCTCAAGTACCAATTCAGTTCCCTTTAAATGCCCTGATGGATTCTTAACAACACCTCCACCAGTACTGGGTTCCAGATTATTCGGGGGTCAGACAGCATCTGTGGAGTTTTGGGTCAGGACCCTTCTTCAGACTCCCAAAGAAGTGTCCTGACCTAAAACGACACCTAACCATACCCTCCTCAGATGCTGCCTGACCCATTGAGTTTCTCCAGCATTTTGTGTTTTGCTCAAGATTCCAGCACCTGCTGTTCTTTGTGCCTCTGTTTGTGGTTCCAAATTATTGCCGCTTTCTAAGTAAAAATGTTATATCTCACTCGCCCCTTGTTTCTTTAGCCTTCCATTTGAATCTATGCTCCATGGCCCATTAACTAATGGAGCAGATATCTAAACTAAATGCATCACTTTGAAACACCTTCAAACACAGAAATCTCAAGGATCATCCAATAGAAAATGAAAAGTATATGCAAGGACTAAACGGAGTATCTCCCCTCAAGAATCTATCAGTCTTTTCAAATGAAAAATAATCTGTTCCCATATCCATCCCCTATAATTTCATACAAGGGGAAAAAATCTGTTGTATCACCTTGTACCTGACACCACATTCATGATGGGGTGAGACATGATTGCACAGTGAAATGCCCCAGTTACCACTCACAACCTCAAATTTGTCCTCTGTGTTTTTGCTTGCATGGAATTCCAGCACTCCGAATGATTATGTCGGGGGAGGTCAGCTACACTGCCTTCGTTTCCCCACATATCCAGCCCAATGGTTTTGTTCAATTCCTTCTGGCCTTGTCTTGACGTGTGATGGCGTCCTGGGTTTGAGAGATTATCTGGATGACCCCCTGGCTCATTGCACTTGGTGATGTCTCTGACAGATCTGAGTAGCTTCAGATTCATTTACTGAACCATTGATCTCAAGTGTGAGATAAACTGAGATAGAAAACCTGTTCCTCATCCCTATCCCGGAACAGCTGTTGGATGCAGACTTAGGATCAGACTTGACTAGTCATGCCCTTCAAAGACACACATTTGATGACTAATGTGTCTAGATTTATCCATGAATACTGATTGCTCCCTTTAGTCACAGGGACTTGGGGAATTATGGGATTCTCAGTGAGTGGTGTCAGTAAGCTGCATCCATTATGGTAACAATTAGGAACTTGTTGAGTTTTGTCAGTGATTCGGAATGAATGGCTGTGAGACCTAGACATCTGTGCATGCACCTACAAATGGTGCTGCATCCATCACGTGGCTCCACTGCTGGATTTCACAGCGAGTTTTGCGGGAGAGTTGAATCTTGCTGTGACTGCCAGCGTCACACTGGGGAACAACCTCTCCAATCCTGAATCAAATCAAAACAGGCTCTGAGATCCCATTGATTTCATGGATGGCAAAGTTTGTACAGCTTGATATTGGTATTTGTTTATTATTGTCACATGTACTGAGACTTTGGGTCCAGACCCTGCATTAACACTGAAAGCTGAGATGGATGATAGCAATTGTAAAGAGGAGAGGGGGAGGGGTAATTGGTGGGTGGAGGAGGGGTAAAGGATAATGGCCAGATGGAGCCAGGTGGGAGAGTGGAAGTGCTGGAATTGGGAGACTGAGGCTGGATGGCGATAAGTGCGAACTCAAAGGCTACCAGTGCTGGATTCAGATAAGTAAGGAGGATGATACTGTGAACAATTAGGGGAAAAGTGGAATTCAGATGGAATCAGATGGGGTGGGATGAAATGTGTGAGGAGTTGGTGGATGGAGCCGGGGGGGGGGCAGAAGGATGAACATAGATGATGGAGCCTGGAAGAGGGGTAAGAGAAGGAAGACAAAAAATGGGGGGATGAAAATAGATTGGAAGGAGAGAGATAAGGCAACGCAGGAGGCAAAGGTTGCCTGAAATTAGAAAACTCAATGTTCATATCCTTGGGTTGTAGATTCCTCAGGCAGAATATGAGGCACCATTGCCCGTGTATGTATTGGGCCTCACCCTGGCAATGGAGAAGGATGAGGATGGACAGGTCACTGTGTGAGAAAATAACGATTGGGGCACTCCACTGCGGCGAGCCTCAACGACTTCTGCCCAGTTGCACTTACTCCCATCATCACCAAGTGCTTCGAGAGGCTGGTCCTGGCACACCTCAAAGGCTGCCTACCTCCCACACTGGACCCCTATCAGTTTGCCTACCGCAAGAACAGGAGTACGGAGGATGCCATCTCAATGGCACTTCACTCCGCCCTCTCCCACCTCGACAACAGAGACACCTACGTAAGAATGCTGTTCATCGATTAAAGCTCAGCATTCAACACCATTATACCCTCAAAACTGATCACCAAACTCAGCGACCTGGGCATCGACTCCTCCCTCTGCAACTGGATACTGGACTTTCTAACCAACAGACCCCAGTCTGTTAGGTTAGTCAACCACACCTCTTCAACCCTCATCCTGAACACCGGCATTCCACAGGGCTGTGTGCTGAGCCCCCTCCTCTACTCCCTCTTCACCTACGACTGCACACCTGTACATGGTACTAACACCATCATCAAGTATGCAGATGATACAACGGTGATTGGCCTCATCAGCAACAATGATGAGTCGGCCTATAGGGAGGAGGTCCAGTTCCTAGCAGCATGGTGTGCTGACAACAACCTGGCCCTTAACTCCAAGAAGACCAAGGAGCTCATTGTAGACTTCAGGAAGTCTAGGGGCGGCACGCACACCCCCATCCATATTAATGGGACGGAGGTGGAACGTGTTTCCAGCTTCAGGTTTCTGGGGGTCAATATCTGAAGGCTCATCAGCGTCTCTTCTTCCTGAGGAGACTAAAGAAGATCCATCTGTCTCCTCAAATTCTGGTGAACTTCTACCGCTGCACCATCAAGAGCATCCTTACCAACTGTATCACAGAATGGTACGGCAACTGCTCTGTCTCCGACCGGAAAGCACTGCAGAGGGTGGTGAAAACTGCCCAACGCATCACCGGTTCCTCACTCCCCTCCATTGAGTCTGTCCAAAGCAAGCGATGTTGCACTACTACGACTGTATGTACGTATATATATATTTATTGCTCATTATTCTATGTTCGCTCTTCTGGGGAGATGCTAACTACATTTTGGTGTCTCTGTACTGTACACTGCACAATGACAATAAATTTGAATCTGAGATTAGGAAGCAAAGGTAATTTACATTTTTTACATTTAAAATTTACATTTGCATTTTAAATTAATTTGCATTGGATTATTGTCTTTAATGATTCCCAAACACATTTATATGTTTTGGTTTCAGTGATTTCTGTGCAATAATATTACCTTTGAATAATAACACCTTTGAATCTTACACCATTTAAAAACTACTCTGCCTTTCCTAACGATGTGAATGATCTCACATGATCTCGCATGGTATTCCATACTACTCATTTAGCCATTTGATATCCCTCTGAAGCCTGTTCCGATGCTCCCTCAACCTGTGCTTGTAACCATCTTTATTTCATGAGCACACCTGGACATGTTACATTTGGTGCTCTCATCCAAGTTATTGAAATAGATTGGAAAACAGCAGGGGCTAGGGCAGGGGTGGGGAACCTGCGGCCTTAAGGCTGCATTTGGCCTTCTAGGCCATTAAGTAATGCCTTTTGAATGAATCCAAATTTTGTAGAACAAATCCTTTTAGTTTCATTTTATTAATATGTTTTTATTCATCTTTTATTATTTTTATTTTAATCTTAAAATGAACATATTTAAAATATCAAAGAATAAAAGAAGATTCAACAAAATAATCCTCCCCGACTGATGGCCACAATTAAAACATTAATAAGTCATGAGGACTATTTTAACACCTGTTATGCTCATGATTTAGTTCTAATGCGACAAGAATGTACGTTAACCTCCCACAAAAAGCAGTCACAACAAAGTCATTAAAAGGTTAGTTAACTTTAGAATTTACAATTTTTTTTCATTTTCTTGAAGTTAGTACATAGTAGTTAGATTTTTACAAAATAATGTACATTTTGAAGTATATAGAATTGAAGTTTCTTGGATGCGGCCTTATTAGATTACAGCTAACTTAATGTGGCATTCCAACATTAAAAGGTTCCCCACCCCTGGGCTAGGGGCTATCATCAGTCACTCTTCCACCCCATTTCTCGTAGCCTATCAGCCCAAAAATGACCCACATCCCTACTTTCAATTTTCTATCCATTAATTAAACTTTAATTAATACCTGTGTTTTTATTTTACCAAATCTGAACAATACACATGCATTATCCCTTATATGTTGGGACCTCTGCATATTTCTGCCATTGACTTTAATGGCAGAAAGGAATGATGAACCAACAGAGCAGGTGACTTCACCATTATTTATATTCCTATATTTTCCTGGGAGATTCATGGCACCTGACCCATGCTGTCGTTATTAGGAGGGAAGTTTAGTATGAAAAACTGAAGCTAATTTAAATAAACTCACATGTAAACGTGAAGTATTATAACTGAAAACATAATTCTTGTAAGCATAATGCAAGTCCATATATTTTTACACTAATGATGTCTTTATCACAATTTGCTTAGTAATGATGGATGGTCTGAATTAATTAGACTATTTAATTTCAACTTTGCATTATAAACACCTTGTATACGTAATTCTTGTGCAATAATTTTTTTGCTATATCTGCTAGACTGTACAGAATTTGCCTTATCATGTTATTTCATAATTTAATAACTTAGTTTTTAAATGTAACATCAATTTTTGAAATATGTTAAACGTCAATTGATAACTGTTGAAAATGTACAAAATTGACAATATTAAAGCCTGGGGACATGAAGCAGAACTGCCTGAAGTGATCTGTTCCCATCTCTTTTCAGATAGCTGTATATTCATCTGGTATGGAGAAATTCAATTGTGAGGGGTAATTTTTGATCAATAATTGATAGAGTACAAAACTCTGACCAGAATGAATTTAAGCATGTTTTCCTGAAACTTACAATGCCAGTTGATGCTCACTTTGCTACTAATTTATCTGCACTAGTTTTTGCATTGGAGGGAGGGGTGGTACTGGCAGGAAATAGGGGACACATAGTTGCACATTTCCCTTGGTTCTTGGTCCTCCAAAATATTCCAAATGTAATTTAAACTGGAGGGCACTGAAGCAATTCTGGTTACTTGCAAAAATTAAAGATTGCCAATAACTAGATTATGGAATGAACTAAAAGGACAAATAGAATATGGATTTATTGTTATGCTTGCTCCTACATTACGTGTGATTTACAGAGAAAGAACTTTTACATTTTTGAAAGAAATCTGGAAAACCTGATTTCAATGTAATCCCAAATTGACAAAATTTGCTTAAATGTATCACCAAGTGAAATTGCAGCATTCCATCAAAATAACGTTCAAATTGCACTGGTGGCAGCTGGATATAGTGAACACTGGCTTGTGATTTGTTGCCATGGTCACTGAGGCTTAGAGGAATCTAGCAATATTCAGGTTAGCTTGGTAGGCAGCAAAGGTTTATGTTGCTATTGCATCAAATGTACAGACTACTTTTTAATCTCAGAGACACCAGGTGAAGAACATAAACTGATACTAAAACACTTTAAAGTCAAAAGTTTCCCAGGTCCGTTTAACCTTCAGTAAATGCCTGCCCTTTATGTAATGAGCCAACCCTTGAATTCTGATGTGGTAGGTCCCACATGAAACTCAGATGGGTACATCTGTTCACTGACAATTTATGTGGGAGATACTCTTTGACTTTGACGTTTTAAAATAAAATTTCTCAGCAGATTAGTCATTTACCTTGAAATGGAAGACGGGTGCATCAAAAAGTAGATTCACTGAGGAAGCAGACTTAGTCTTTGGGCTGCTGATCGCAAGTTCGCAATGAGCATAGAACAGTGACAGAATCCACCCTGTGGTCAATGACTGTAACCAGTTTGTGTCACATAAGCAAACTAAACAGGTGACTCATATCTACATTGACATTCTGTAACCCCCATTTACAGTAAGATGATGATGAAGACACCAGCCGTTTTAATAGAAACATGAACACACAAATTAATAGAAACCCGCTGATTTTTTTTTTAGATAAATACTATCTATGAACTATTAGAATTATTTCCTCCACGATTTATATATTAGCTGGCTTTTCTGCTTTTAAAATTCATTTCAGATAACATCAATAGGTTCTGCCGCTGCCATGGTTTTGCATGTTTGGCACCGCTGGCAAAGAATTAAATCTTCATTTCTCTCCATTTAACATTACTGTGCCATTACAGTTTAATTATGTTTGATGTTACTTCATGAATGCTGTTTAATTTAGAGGTACAGCATGGAAACAAGCCCTTTGGCCCACTGAGTCCATGTTGACAATTAGTACCCATTCACACTAGTCCCATGTCATTGCTGCTTTCTCAAATTTCCAGAGGCCAATTAACCTACAAACCCGCACGTCTTTGAGATTTGGGAAGGAACAGGTGCAACTCGAGGAAACCAACCCATCCACATGGAGAACGAGCAAACACACCGACAGCACCCAAGATCAGGATCGAACCCGAGACACTGGTGCTATTGTCTGTAATGATTCTAAGCTGGCCACAAATTATTGTGGCTACAAAATTTGGAACTAATTGTCACTTGTCCGGATATTGTGCTTTGGAGTGTATGGAGCTCTGGAACATTGTGGAGGTAAGTCCATACATGAAATCTGGCTGGTAATGTTAAAGCTAAGAATATAACTGGCATTAAACTCAAAATTATGGCATCCTCCTCTCACAAGATAATGTCCCTTTTACAATTCTCATCATACGACACTGCAATTGAGGTCCAGCTCCTAGCAGCATGGAGGAGGTCCAGCTCCTAGCAGCATGGTGCGCTGACAACAACCTGGCCCTGAACTCCAAGAAGACCAAGGAGCTCATTGTAGACTTAAGAAAGTCTAGGGGCGGCACGCACACCCCCATCCACATAAACGGGACTGAGGTGGAACGTGTTTCCAGCTTCAGGTTCCTGGGGGTCAACATCTCCGATGACCTTTCTTGGACCCACAATACCGCAATTCTGGTCAAGAAGGCTCACCAGCGTCTTCTTCCTGAGGAGACTAAAGAAGGTCCATCTGTCTCCTCAGATTCTGGTGAATTTCTACCGCTGCACCATCGAGAGCATCCTTACCAACTGTATCACAGTATGGTATGGCAACTGCTCTGTCTCCGACTGGAAAGCACTACAGAGGGTAATGAAAATTGCCCAACGCATCACCGGTTCCTCACTCCCTTCCATTGTGTCTGTCCAAAGCAAGCGTTGTCTGCGAAGGGCGCTCAGCATCGCCAAGGACTGCTCTCACCCCAACCATGGACTGTTTACCCTCCTACCATCTGGGAGGCGCTACAGGTCTCTCCGTTGCCGGACCAGCAGGTCCAGGAACAAGCTTCTTCCCGGCGGCTGTCACACTACTTAACAACTGTACCTCAGTGACTGCCAATCACTCCTCCCACCAGGAAAGAAAAAAATTGCACTACTATGACTGTATGCACGTAAATATATGTATTTATTGCTCATATTCTATGTCGCTCTTCTAGGGAGATGCTAACTGCATTTCGTTGTCTCTGTACTGTACACTGCACAATGACAATAAAGTTTGAATCTGAATCTGAATCTGAATCTGAATTGGTTGATGATATTCTGAGAAGTGATTTACCAAATAACTTTCAATAACATATAACTGGGTCTAAACCTGAATTTTTCAAACTTTCTTCCTGTTTACATTCTCTCTGCATTTCTCCAGAATAGTAATGGCTACTCCTCCTGGTGTTTACCATCATAGCTAAGTGATATAACATTTGGCAGCATTCTCTGCACCATTCCCACTGTCTCCACAATGTTTATAGAAACATAGAATCATAGAAAATAGGTGCAGGAGGAGGTCATTCGGCCCTTCGAGCCAGCACTGCCATTCATTATGATCATGGCTGATCATCCCCAATCAATAACCCGTGCCTGCCTTCTCCCCACATCCCTTGATTCCACTAGCCCCTAGAGCTCTATCTAACTCTCTCTTAAATCCATCCAGTGATTTGGCCTCCACTGCCCTTTGTGGCAGGGAATTTATGATCCTTATTGACCTGAATTGTCATTAATCATTAGATGGTCGTGAGCAGTTTATGACAATTAAGTTCAAAGGTCATTCATGAGTCGCTTTCTTTATTTTGATAGATTATTCTAGAAAGTCTGAGCACATAAACATCATCTTATTACCTGACGAATGAAGTATTTATTTAAACGTAAGAATTGTGTCAAGAATAATGGACTATATATTATTACAACCTTTTTTGCAGGAGCAAAGACTGAAAATTGGGCACATTTGTTACATTGCATCTGCTCTATATCCTTTCTTACATTTTTACCTTCAGTATGCAAGATGAATTGGAAAGCAAAACACTGGATCAAGCTGCAGTGACAATATGTAGCAAGGCTAAAGCTTAAATTAAGCCAAACATAGAACATAAAACACAGTGACAGGCGCTTCTGCCAACAATCCTTGTGCCAAATATGATGTTGAGTTAAACTAATCTCCTTTGCCTGCACATGATCCATTGGGTGATATGTGGTGCAGCAGTAAAGTTGCTGCTTTACAGCACGAGAAACACAGGTTCGATCCTGACTGTGGAGCTGTCTGTACTGAGTTTGTACGTTCTCCCTGCGACCGTGTGGGTTTTCTCCGGGTGCTCCAGTTTCCTCCCACACTCCAAATATGTACAGATTAGTAGGTTAATTGGCTTTGGTAAAATTGTAAATTGTTCCTAGTGTGTAGGATTCTGCTTGTGTATGGGATGGTCACTGGTTGGTGTAGTCTCGGTGGACTGAAGGACCTGTTTCCTCGTCGTATCTCTAAAGCCTAAAATCAAAAAATCTCTCCACTCCATGCATATCCATGTACCTATCTAAAAGCATCTTAAATACCAAATATGCAATTATCATCTGAATATCGTATTAAAAGAACAATTGTGTCTGCTTTCTGCAGGCATGCATTGATTCAGAAGCTGATCACTCTTGTACAGCTTAAAGAACTTCTTCTTCTTCTTGCATATGGCGTTCACAGCCTAAAGTTGGCCAACTTGTTCTATTTGATCTTATTTGATTGTGATCAAATCACGCCAGGTTGATTGCATTTGTTGAAACAGGCTGGACCATGTTGCAATCTCCCACCCCAAGCTTAAAGATAAAAGGCCACAAATTTACTGGTATTGCAGAATAGTTTAATCAGAGGAAGGAAAGATGGATTTTTTTAAATTATGCAATACTGAGGAAATTATCCAAACAATGTGTCCTTGGTAGGTTTTATAATTACACAATAAGGGAATACAATATGGTAACAATTGTTAGTGGGAAACAGATGCATGGTAGCGTTCCAGATTTCATATTGGAACCCGAGAGAGTTGTGAATCTGTGGGATTCTCTGCCACCAAAGGCAGTGGAGGCCAATTCACTGGATGTTTTCAAGAGAGTTAGATTTAGCTCTTAGGGCTAAAGAAATCAAGGGATATGGAGAGAAAGCAGGAACAGGGTACTGATTTTGGAATGTCATATTGAATGGGGGTGCTGGCTCGAAGGGCCGAATGGCCTACTCCTGCACCTATTTTCTATGTTTCTATGTTTCTATAGAATAGTCCCCAATAATCCAACATGAACTGAGTTTCCTCAGCCAAGCTGCAGGTGTGACCAGGATCACCCTCCAGGAAATGATTTTGTAAGAAAGAAGCACACTTTAAGTTAGTACAATGATTGCTCAGAGTTTTGCAATTTAGAAAAATGTGGTTAAAACCAGTTTCTGCTGTTTCAATGAAGCTAAGGTGGGAAAAAAAAGGTCTGTGAGGGATCAGGGCAATAAAGAAGTACTCTATCCTCAGCCAGACCTTATGAAGAAAGCATGCCGTGCGATGAGGGAAGTGAAGATGAGAGGAATGTTTTGTGTATTCCTTAACAGGAAATAGGTGATGTGAAATTATGATACTTATAACCATATAACCATATAACAATTACAGCACGGAAACAGGCCATCTCGGCCTTACAAGTCCATGCCGAACAAATTGTTTTCCCCATTAGTCCCACCTGCCTGCACTCGTACCATAACCCTCCATTCCCTTCTCATCCATATGCCTATCCTATTTACACTCCTTAGAAGGTGTAAATTAGTTGTTAATGCTGGTTAATAATAATTTATTCTGGATATCCTTTCCCTTTGGAAAGTAATTGTTAATTTAAAGAATGAAAGCTGCTTATTTATGTTTATATTGAACTGAACTGTTTGGTATTTTTGCTTACAATACTGTTGTGCTGCAGCAAGCAAGAATTTCATTGTCTTATCTGGGACACATGACAATAAACTCTCTGGCTCTTGACTTGACTTGAAATTAATTCCTTAAAATTGTTATTTATTTAGTTCTTTCATTTATTAGTGTACAAGATGTAAAGAAGGTCAGTGGTTACCTCACTTTGGCAACCATGCTGGTAGGAGTGGATTCACACAAATATCCCACCACAGAAGTGTGGCAGATTTCCTTCACTGATTGCCAGGAGTGAAACAACTTTTCTTTTTACAAAAATCGTGCTGTTTCATTGTAATTACGCTAAATACTAGAGCAGTTAAATCTCGTTATAATGGACCATAGTGGAGGAATAGTGTCCATTGTTAATAGTGTCCGTTATTTGTCCGCTATGACAGAGTGTAATATATCCCATATCAGAGACACATCAATAACATTCAGTCTGAGCAAGAACTGCACTGACAGTGGTGCCTTTTTTCAACTGGATCATCAAAGCAAAGCCTTACATGCCCTAAGCTGCAGAGCACCAAGTTCTCAAGACAGTAATACAGGTGGTGGTGGTGGTGGTGGTGGTGGTGGTGGTGACAGAGGATGCGGCCAGGGGCGTGTCGGCAATCCGGCCTGGCGGTGAAGTTCAGTTGATCTGTCCGCTATAACCAAAATCCGTTATAAAGAGGTCTGTAAAAATGAGGGTTTACTGTATTAGAAACATAGAAAATAGGTGCAGGATTAAGTGATTTGGCCCTTCGAGGCAGCGCCGCCATTCAATATGATCATGGCTGATCATCCAGAATCAGTACCCCATTGATGTTTTCTCCCCATATCCCTTTATTCCATTAGCCCTAAGAGCTAAATTAACTCTTTCTTGAATACATCGTCAATTATTTCAATTTCAGATTCCCAGTATAGACTTCATCTCTACTTCAATAACCCTTGAAGCAATGATACAAGTACAGCAACTTTACCGTGATGTTGCAATACCTACAGTTTGCTGATAGCTTGATAGATACATGAAAGATCATCTGTGAGATCAGTCCAATGTAAATCTAGACTAAAATGTGGACAATCTCTATTTAAGTGTCTATGAACATTCTAAAGGAACCAAACTTAACAAAAACTTTTCACCTATTCTATAATACTACAAAGATAAATCAATGTTATGCAAGGATCAAATAAATGTTCCGTGCTCAAAAGGAGAGGATACCACAAATATTTGAAAAGGAACAACTGAAAAAAGATTATAATAAAGTCTGGGCAAATCCTACCCTATCTGATAATAATTCAGAAATTATCTCTGAATTATTCAGAATTTGAGAGATTTCTGAATTTGAGAGATTAGATCAATATCACAATGATAACAAAGAATAGTGGAAATTCTTCAGACAAGGTCAAAGTAGTAATAGCACCATCAAAATGATATGTGGGACGAGCACATATCATTTGAAATATGAGGAACAGCAAAGGTCAAAAACATCATGTGAACCTGGCGTTGGCAAGCAATGGAAACTGTTTCCCCTCACAGAGGAATGAGGAAGCAAGGACTAGAAACAAAACATTCTCATTCCAATCAACCTTGAGGAAGAGGTTTCTTGAACTCAGTTTAATTAGGTTGTGAGATCTTTGACCAAATATGACCAAAATAAACTAAAAGGTAGTGTTTCAGTGCACTTGCAACTTTTGAGGTGTTGAGGTTGTGGTTTGGAAAGTGTCGTTAAAGAAGCTTAGGTAACTGGCTACAGTGCAATTTGTAATTGGCACTGAAACCTATTATGGTATGTTGATAATGGAGGGGGTCAATTGTGATTAGAGTGTCAATCAAGTTTTGGGTGGTCTCAAGGCTTTTCATGGAATTTGTACCTGCATGTGCACAGGCAACTGGTGAATATTTCAGCACATTCCTGACATGAGTCCTGGAGATAATGGGAAGTATTTGAGAAGTGAAGAGATTACTTATTTGCAGCAGGATGTCCAGCCTCTCTGGTCATATTATTTACATGGTTTGTGGTTAGAAGCAAGAGTCATAAGAGAAGTTTATGAGAGAGAATTACTCGAAGGAAATGCAGGAGGCAGCAGCAGCACCTTGGATGGTTTAGTTTTAGTTTAGTTTAGAGATACAGCACAGAAACAGGCCTTTCGGCCCACCGAGTCCGTGCCGACCAGCGATCACCCCATACATTAGCACTATCCTACATACTAGGGACAATTTACCATTTACAGACCTGTGGATTTAGGTTTTGCACTATAATCTTGCACCATTGTGTTGTTTTGCACTCATCATTGTACTTATTGTTGTATTTTTCATTATGTATCCTAATTACTTCAAGAGCCTTATGTGAACAAGGAATGTCCTTGTACTCTGCTGTAATAACAATAAACAAATCTAATCTAAACTAATCACGGTCCAAAGTATGAGGTACCTCATCAAAGGCCTTTGAGAAATTTAGTTGCACCTCACCTTTAGTTTTACTCTTGTCTGCTCTTTTCATTAATAAAAACAAATATTTCAGGCTTGGCATCCTCTTTTAAAATCATTGCTATTATAATTTTGGTACCTGTATGGTTTTTCTGTCATGCTTTTACTAAACATTCTGTTGTTTCGTCACTATGATATTAGACTAATTGATTTATAATTCCCTATTTAATCCACTCCACTTTCTTAACTACAGGAATCGGATTACCTGTTGCAAGTCCTGGGGCACTAAACCTCTTGCTGACATTTTGTTTTATCTATAAGTATCAGCTCATCTGCTATTCTCTTTCTCAAGGGCCTGTCAACGTAAGCAATTTTTCAGTGGACTGCAAGCGACTGTCAAGTTTGCGGCACTCGCCTGAGAAACCGGGAACTGGAACGGCGACTGTTAGAGTGGAACGCACACATACACAAACACATCGCAAAGGCAGGGGACAGGGAAAGCGGGGGAGCGCTATCTGAAATTCACACGGTGCAAAGCCAAGGTGATACAGACACATACCGTGATGAACAGGAAGGTTAAGACAGCTAGCACAGCGTATGGTAAGATTTTTAAAAGAGGGGGAGGGGGAGAAGAGGGGAGAAGTGGGGAGAAGGGGGGAGAAGGAGTGGAGACACTTTTATGAAGCCAGACAACTTATAATAAGCCAAAGATACACAGCTGTGAAGTTTGGCGGGCATTTAACATGACCGGTCGGTTATCCTTGGTTCTGAAAACTCGTGCTTACTTTTTTTTCCATCAATGAGCGAATGAAAATGCACGGTCAGCAAAGGCGATTAACTAAAACTACCTACGACTACCTCGACTACCTATAACTGCATGGCGATCCCACAACAACTGCACCTCCCACTACAGGATTATCGATTTTCTCCATGGCGACCAATTTTTTCATCATGTTGAAAAATTTGCGGGCACCATACTGAGGCCGTGACTAATTCCCAGAATGCGGGAACTCCTCGCGACCATGAAGGAGACTCAGCAGAGAGCACCAGCGAACATGTGGCGACCATGTGGCGATCATGAGGCGAGCGCAGAGTCTCCTGCACTCGCCTAAAAAGTTGCCTAAGTGGGACAGGCCCTTTAGTCTTCCAAGATGTGCCATTTGGAGTTTTATCCTCTTCAGTCTTCAATAGTTTTATTTTAAATTATTGCCTCCCTGCTCTCATTAGAGTGGTCATTTATGTTGATCCCCTTTTCAGTTACCGTGTACACTGTGTTAATTTCCCGATGCTGAACAAAACAACCTATTAGTCCACGTGTATGCCATTTTGCCATCATTGTGTTTGCTTACCTAACACATCCTTCAGTGGTCCTAAACTATCTGGCTTTGTTTTCAATGTAGCCAGATAGAGGATGTAACTAGTAGCGTGGATAGGGGAGAACCAGTGGATGTGGTGTATCTGGACTTCCAGAAGGCTTTCGACAAGGTCCCACATAAGAGATTAGTATACAAACTTAAAGCACACGGCATTGGGGATTCAGTATTGATGTGGATAGAGAACTGACTGGCAAACAGGAAGCAAAGAGTAGGAGTAAACGGGTCCTTTTCACAATGGCAGGCAGTGACTAGTGGGGTACCGCAAGGCTCAGTGCTGGGACCCCAGCTATTTACAATATATATTAATGATCTGGATGAGGGAATTGAAGGCAATATCTCCAAGTTTGCGGATGACACTAAGCTGGGGAGCAGTGTTAGCTGTGAGGAGGATGCTAGGAGACTGCAAGGTGACTTGGATAGGCTGGGTGAGTGGGCAAATGTTTGGCAGATGCAGTATAATGTGGATAAATGTGAGGTTATCCATTTTGGTGGCCGGGAAAGCAGACTATTATCTAAATGGTGGCCGATAGGGAAAGGGGGAGATGCAGCGAGACCTGGGTGTCATGGTACACCAGTCATTGAAGGTAGGCATGCAGGTGCAGCAGGCAGTAAAGAAAGCGAATGGTATGTTGGCTTTCATAGCAAGAGGATTTGAGTATAGGAGCAGGGAGGCTCTACTGCAGTTGTACAGGGTCTTGGTGAGACCACACCTGGAGTATTGCGTACAGTTTTGGTCTCCTAATCTGAGGAAGGACATTATTGCCATAGAGGGAGTGCAGAGAAGGTTCACCAGACTGATTCCTGGGATGTCAGGACTGTCTTATGAAGAAAGACTGGATAGACTTGGTTTATACTCTCTAGAATTTAGGAGATTGAGAGGGGATCTTATAGAAACTTATAAAATTCTTAAGGGGTTGGACAGGCTAGATGCAGGAAGATTGTTCCCGATACTGGGGAAGTCCAGGACAAGGGGTCACAGCTTAAGGATAAGGGGGAAATCCTTTAAAACCGAGATGAGGAGAACTTTTTTTCACACAGAGAGTGGTGAATCTCTGGAACTCTCTGCCACAGAGGGTAGTTGAGGCCAGTTCATTGGCTATATTTAAGAGGGAGTTAGATGTGGCCCTTGTGGCCAAGGGGATCAGAGGGTATGGAGAGAAGGCAGGTACGGGGAAACTGAGTTGGATGATCAGCCATGATCATATTGAATGGCGGTGCAGGCTCGAAGGGCCGAATGGCCTACTCCTGCACCTAATTTCTATGTTTCTATGTTTCTATGTATGCAGAATAATTTATGATTTATTTATGTATGTCCTACTGAATGAGTGTTTTTCTTACCTTTTCGCATTATTGTAAGATGTAGTTGCAGAATTTCTTTATTTGATGTTTTTAAATTGTTAACCCCAATTTTGTACTTGGAGTTGATTATTTTCATGAAGAATAATCAAAGTGAAATGTAATCTAGTTGCACACTGTTAAGTGAACATTCAGAGACCCCTAAAATAAATAAATATACAGTGGCTCGTTCACATCAGCTTCACTTTTGCTATTCTTAGTTGGAATTTTCTAAAATATTTGAACATATAACCAGCTATTTATCTCCCCATAAGTTGGAGTGTTTATTTGAACTTTCATGGGGTGTCACATGTTGAATGGAAAAAGTGTAACCATATCTCTGGCCATTTCTGCTTATTGGTTGACCCCACCGCACCATCCAACCTCTGACGTGATACAACTGAGGTCAGGTTAGTCATTGAGTGAGGCTGACAGCCATGGATCTAACATTGGCACTCGGTTTAATACACTTAATGTTGGAATACCTTTTATAATTATGCGATGTACAGTTTGTTTATTTTAAGAAAGCTCTTAAATCTATCCTAATCTGTTAAAATGAGTTACATTTCATATTTATATTTCATATTTGAAACAAGAGCTCCTTGGCACCGTCATTGTGATTGGCCTATACCAGTGCAAGAAGCCCCAGGCATAATATATGCGCTTCTCCACTAAGCATATGTTAGTGAGCACTTGAGACTTCATGAGGCCCAGTTACGTACCAAACTTGGCTCTGGGACACGCAGACACTGACGTCAGCTGTAATGAATGTTCAACTTTGTTTATTTACTGTTCCACAATGAGTTTAAGGATCTCTTTCTGTTCTGGGAACCAGATGGAGATACTTTTTCCATGAGATATGAGGCATTAGGCAGGGGATTTTCATCAATTCAGCTTCAGCTGACTATTAACTGATGAAGTCCAATCAGCCTCGTTGCTGTTGACCTTTTCTTCAATGTGACCATTGCTTTAAAACAAATATTAACAAATGGAACATTCAAGGAAAGATGAGGATGAAGGACTTGCTTCACCTTGCCTAACCTTCTAGGTCAAACCTACACTTTGACACATAAGGATGAGATTTAGCACTTTGTGAGGTCCGATGTAAGAGGAAAGTATACAGTGAGGGCACTTAGGAGCAAATAAATAAAGAAGAATCTTGGGGTGCAAGTCCGTCGCCCCTTAAAAGTGGCAACACAAATAGATAGAGTGGTAAAGAAAGGGTATGTCACATTGAATTTCATTGGTTGGGGCAATAAACATTGGCAAATCATTTTGCTGTACATAGAACTTTATTTAGACTACATTTGGAGTATTGTGGTAATTGCATCACAGTAGGCATATGAAGTCATGGAGAGGGTACAGACGTGTGGATTTGTAGGTTAATTGTCCTCTTGAAATTCCCCCTTATTTGTAGGGAGTGGATGAGAAAGTGGGTTAGCAGGGAGCTAGTGTGAATGGATGATTGATGATCGATGATCGACATGGACTCGGTGGGCAGTAGGGCCTGTTTCAATGCTGTATTTCTAAATTAAACTAAGAAACCATAATGTAGTGGGCATAGGATGGAGTTTTTGAAGGAAGCCAAATTCAAAAAGATGCTCCATAGCTCCTCTCAATTACCAGTTGAAGCATTTTGTGGGATCAGCACTGGTTGTGTATGGTGGTTGATATTGCTCCCTACACATCTCTTAAAGCATAGAAACATAGAAAATAGGTGCAGTAGTAGGCCATTCGGCCCTTCGTGCCAGCACCGGCATTCAATATGATCATGGCTAATCATCCAAAATCAGTACCCAGTTCCTGCTTTTTCCCCATATCCCTTGATTCCCTTCACCCTAAGAGCTAAATCTCTTGAAAACATCTAGTGAATTGGCCACTGCCTTCTGTGGCAGAGAATTTCACAGATTCATAATTCTCTGGGTGAAAAGGTTTTTCATCATCTCAGTCCTAAATAGCCTGCTCCTTATTCTTAAACTGTGACCCCTGGTTCTGGAGTCCCGCAACATTGGGGAAATTTTTCCTGAGAATCAGATTCAGATTCAGATTCAACTTTAATTGTCATTGTCAGTGTACAGTACAGAGACAACGAAATGCAGTTAGCATCACCCTGGAGAGCAACATAGAATATGATTTCAATAAATAAATCTATTTACATACATACAGTCATAGTGTTTTTCCTGTGGGAGGAGTGTCCGGGGAGGGAGGTGATTGGCAGTCACCGAGGTACGTTGTTGAGTAGTGTGACAGCCGCAGGGAAGAAGCTGTTCCTGGACCTGCTGGTCCGGCAACGGAGAGATCTGTAGCGTCTCCCAGATGGTAGGAGGGTAAACAGTCCATGGTTGGGGTGAGAGCAGTCCCTGGCGATGCTGAGCGCCCTTCGCAGACAACACTTGCTTTGGACAGACTCAATGGAGGGGAGCGAGGAACCGGTAATGCGTTGGGCAATTTTCACCACCCTCTGCAGTGCTTTCCGGTCGGAGACAGAGCAGTTGCCATACCATACTGTGATACAGTTGGTAAGGATGCTCTCGATGGTGCAGCGGTAGAAATTCACCAGAATCTGAGGAGACAGATGGACCTTCTTTAGTCTCCTCAGGAAGAAGAGACGCTGGTGAGCCTTCTTGACCAGAGTTGAGGTATTGTGGGTCCAAGAGAGGTCATCGGAAATGTTGACCCCCAGGAACCTGAAGCTGGAAACACGTTCCACCTCTGTCCCGTTGATGTGGATGGGGGTGTGCGTGCCGCCCCTGGACTTCCTGAAGTCTACAATCACCTCCTTGGTCTTCTTGGAGTTAAGAATGGAAATGATGGTATTCAGTGGGTGGCAACATTGTGAGTGGTACATCCCTGTTATGGCTCCTTTAACACAGACTGTCCACAGTTCATGGTGGAAAGGTTTGCTAATGTTTACACAGATCCACTCTGATGGAATAATTCTAGAAAGTTAATTCCACGATGCAAGAGCTGACTGCCATTACTGACATTCTAACTATGCAAGACTTGAATGACAATAAAGGTTAAAGAAACATAATTAAGAACTTTAAGAACTTGCGACAGTTTTTAAAAGATAGTGGTGTTGCAGGCGGCGAGGGAGGCTGCCAAAAGGTACAATGGATAGAGAGTTTGAACATGTGTCTCCACCCAAAACCTCACCCATTCCTTCTCTCCAGAGATGCTGCCTGTCCCGCTGAGTTACTCCAGCATTTGTCTGTATCTTTAGAGTTATAGATGTGGGTGGAGACTTGGCAAATGGAGCTGGACAAGTGTGACTATTGGGAGGGTGAATGTAAGTGGGAAAGTGTATAATTAATGGCATGACCCTTCACAGCATTGATGTACACGAGGGATCATGGGGGCAAATCAACAGCTCCCTGACAATGGCAACACTAGTAGAGAGAGCAGTGCAGAAGGCGTACGGTATGTTTTGTCTCCTTTGGTGGGGGCATGGGGACAGTAGGTCCAGTTTAATAAAACGTTGGTCAGGTTGCATTTGGAGGATTGGGTATGGTTCTGGTCACCCATTACAGGAAGGATGTGGAGGCTTTGATGAGGGTGCAGAGGAGGTTTACCAGAATGAAGCCTGCATTATAGATGACATTGTATCTCCTCTTGTTAAACTTGGATTGAACCTTTCCTATCCATGTACCTGTCCAAATGTCCTTTAAACGTTGTTATAGAATGTGCCCCAGCTATCTCCTTTGGCAGCTCCTTCTAGATAAGCACCGCCCTATGTATGGGAACAAAATTGCCTCTCAGGTTCCTGATAAATCTTCCACCACTCATCTTAAACCGATGCCCACATATTTGATACCCCTATTTTGGGTTAAATACTCTGCATTCACTCTATCTATTCCTCTCATGATTCTAAGCCCCTCTCTAAATCACCCTCCCTGAGGAATCAAGTCCTAGCCTGACCAAACTCTCCCTGTAGCTCAGGCCCTCGAGTCCTGGCAACATCCTCGTAAACTGTCTCTGCACTCTTTCCAACTGTTGGTTTGGTTTGGAGAAGCAGCGCGAAAAGTCCGCATCCCCGCACTACCCGACACACACTGGGGACAATTTTACATTGATACCAAGCCAGTTGGCCAGCGGACCTGCACTTCTTTGGGATGTGGGAGGAAACTGGAGCCTGTGGAGCAGTGAGGTACGGTGAGGCCAATGGCTGGGGAGGCACTGGCTAGTATCAGCGGCCCGGCCCTCCCTGTATTGATCACCGCGTCTCCCCGAGGAGAGAGAGGGGAGGAGCCGTGGCTGGGAGGGAGGGGAGAGAGAGAGAGGAGAGAGAGAGAGAGAGAGAGAGAGAGAGAGAGAGAGAGAGAGAGAGAGAGAGAGAGAGAGAGAGAGAGAGAGAGGGAGGGAGAGGGAGAGGAGAGAGAGGGAGAGAGAGAGTTAGAGACCCACAGCCGAGGGGGAGAGAGAGAGGAATGATGGCACGTTATAATCCACAGCCTCCCATTCTGACCGCCACCGAGCTCCCCACTGCACCATTGCCCCCTTCCTTGCAGCGGCCCAGTGATGTCTCGGCTCTGACAATTCGAGGGATCTAACCGGTAACAACACTAAGAGCAGCCCCGGGCCGCTGCGTTCCCCGACTGCTGAAGCTATCTAACGTGGAGGGGGAGTGAGGCAGCGTCAATTATGTGCACTGAGCTCGTTCTTCCTCCACTGGGCTCAAGCCACGCCTCCTTGTGAGACAGATGTGATCGCTGCCTCCCCTGGTGCTTTTTGATTGCAGTTTTATGTGAGACCAGCGAGCACAAATTTAATATATTTATATGTGGAATAAGCTACCTGGACTAAGGAAGATGAGGACATGTAATGAAGGGGTTTACAAACATTACATTGGTGACATACAGAGAGATGCACATGCTTATTGCCCGCGCTCCATGCAGTTTCTAAAGGGCTACGCAATCAGAGGGGAGGCTCAGCTCATCGCTGCCTCACCTCTCATATCTCCCTGTATTTGCAGCGGAGCTGTGAAAATTTGACAATTTTGACGATAAAAAATGATTAGATTCATATAGAAATTACATTTATAACACAAATCAGTGGAAAAATCGTTATATTTATTTTATTTTATTATTATTTTTCTTTACTTTTCTTAACAGCTATTTTTATTGGGAGTATGACAGGTGAGGCTCTGCCTCCCTGCCTCCCCTGACCCCATGTCCCTGCTGTGGAGGGCCCACGCTGGTCACGGGGATGCATAAGGACTCCGTAGTTGGGTGAGGTTGATATGTGATGATGATCACGGCCATTGTGTCTGTAGACAGAATCCACCTTGTGATTCAGAGACAAGCTCTTTGGCCACTAGGGGGAAGCAGTCTAGGGGGTCACCCCGCAATGACTTTCCCAGTTAACCAAAATGTCTGTGATCTTTGGTTCACTGGCAAAGGAAGAGAATATTACTCCACTGTCACTTACTACAGAGATCGGCAGAATGTCAGACAGAAATAAGTAAAGAGATAACAGAAACATTTAGAGTCAATCAGCTTGGTGGGCCTCGAGCCAGATAAGGACGGACCAAGTTTGGTTTGTCAAATTTCCTTCCACGAAGGGCATTGGTGAACCAGATAGACAAAAAAAATGCTGGAGTAACTCAGCGGGACAGGCAGCATCTCTGGAGAGAAGGAAAGGGTGATGTTTCGGGTCGAGACCTTCCTTCAGCTTTTTTTAATAACAATCACTGGCTTTGTGGTTATGGTTAATGATACTATTTTTTAAATTCCAAATGTATTCAATGTAATCCCAGCTGTTGTGGTTGTGCTCCTATGAGTGCGCAGACCGAAACAGAACAGTGCAGTTATTCAGAAAACCACATTATCATTTTGAGTTGCCTTGAAACTGTAGATGACAAACCAGACTGACACAGGAAAGGAAAGCAGTCTGGCTGCTTCCTAGTTTGAATAAAGGCTGGAGGGCAATTGTGCAACTGCAACTGAGATAAACCTATGCTGTGCAGCAGACAGAGGCAGACAGCAACTCAGAAGGCAGCTCTGTCAGGCAGATGAAAGAAGTATCCTTTCAATGATCCCTTAATGCAGGATTTGGACAAATCCCAACAGCTGAGTACATGAAAATCGACAAGCCAAAACAACACTCACCATGCAGGAAGTGACAACATGCAGACGCATTATAAAATAAACAGCAACTGAACCATTTCAATTGCAAGCACCACTCCTCGATAACAGTAGCCTGTAAACCAGAAATCATTTGAATAAAAGTAAATAACATCAGGGCAATGAGGGAAATTTTACAATCCAAACTTTTTTCCTATGACATATTATAAATCAAACAACCATGCATTTTATTATCTTCCACTCTTGTTAATCCAACCATAATCGTGACTCATAGAAATGTAAGCGTCCATGGTGTCAGTAAATATGGATTAATTATGGTAAATGCAGCCTTTCAAACCATTAGTAAGCCTCTTAGGAAATGATAAGCGCCTAGCACCTTAACAGACGAAGGACATCGAACTGAGTCGGATGTCAGCAGGAAAATAATGTGGGAGGGGAGGTTCTCTCTTTGCTCAAAACAATGTATTTCTGCTGCAAAATATTTTGACTAATCCTTTCGTAGGACCCTGGCCTTTTACTAATTCTTTCATCTTTACTCTGAGCAATTCAATCTGCATCCTGTCCCTCTAAGAATGAAACTCTAAACCGAGTGTAGAGTAAAAATGAAAACTTATCAGCCCAGGTGCCATGAAAAAACTTAGATCACAAATTTTCTCACACTGCTCCCACCGCACAACCGTAACTTCACCGGCAGTAACTAAGTTCCTTAAGGTAAGGGGAATTTCAACATACTTCAAATTAATCCATAGCCACATATCAGTAAAAGCTTGAAGGAAATTCTCATCAACAGACTCCTTAAAGTTCTGGCACCATTGTACGCAATTTTGTTTAACTTTTCTTTTCAGCGCTAATGCGTGTAGGAGGGGCTGATAAGGTCATTTTTTATTTCAGTTGGGAAATGAAGGGGAGCCATCTTTTTAAGCCTCAGCAGTTCATGCAGAAAGGCTCGGGCAGTGAAGGAATGGCCATGCCCTGCAAGTCAGGATGCTGTGTTGGAGAGGAACCTGTAGCTGAAAGAATTATTGTCAGTGTAGCCTTGAGTATAGGAGGAAAGAGGTCCTTCTGGGGTCCTTCAGGACTTTCATATGAAGAAAGACTGGATAGACTCGGCTTGTACTTGCTAGAATTTAGAAGATTGAGGGGGGATCTTATAGAAACTTACAAAATTCTTAAGGGGTTGGACATGCTAGATGCAGGAAGATTGTTCCCGATGTTGGGGAAGTCCAGAACAAGGGGTCACAGTTTAAGGATAAGGGGGAAATCGTTTAGGACCGAGATGAGAAAATCATTTTTTACACAGAGAGTGGTGAATCTGTGGAATTCTCTGCCACATAAGGTATTTGAGGCCAGTTTATTGGCTATATTTAAGAGGGAGTTAGATGTGGCTCTTGTGGCTAAAGGGATCAGGGGGTATGGAGAGAAAGCAGGTACAGGATACTGAGTTGGATGATCAGCCATGATCATATCGAATGGCGGTGCAGGCTCGAAAGGCAGAATGGCCTACTCCTGCACCTATTTTCTATGTTTCTATGTGTAATAGGGCCCTAGTGAGACCACACCTGGAGTATTGTGTGCAGTTTTGGTCTCCAAATTTGAGGAAGGTCATTCTTGCTATTGAGGGAGTGCAACGTAGGTTCACAAAGTTAATTCCCGGGATGGCGGGACTGTCATATTTTGAAAGAATGGAGCGACTAGGCTTGTATAGTTTAGAAGGATGAGAGGGTATCTTATTGAAACATATAAGATTATTAAGGGAAACATATAAGATTATAAACATGTTCCCCATGTTGGGGGAGTTCAGAACCAGCGGCCACAGTTTAAGAATAAGGGGTAGATCATTTAGAACGGAGATGACAAAAAACGTTTTCTCCCAGAGAGTTGTGAATCTGTGGAATTCTGCCTCAGAGGGCAGTGGAGGCCAATTCTCTGGATGCTTTCAAGGGACAGTAAAATAGAGCTCGTAATGATAGCGGAGTCAAGGGATATGGGGAGAAGGTGGTACTGATTGTGGATGATCAGCCATGTTCACAGTGAATGGCGGTGCTGGCTTGAAGGGCCGATTGGCCTACTCCTGCACCTATTGTCTATTGTCTATTGTCTATTGTCTATTGAGACGTAACAACAGCTGCCAATACCTAGACTAGCTATGGTGCAAATGTATAAAGCCAGATTAGCCTCCCAGATCTGAATGTTGGAAATTCAGGCGAGCATCACGATAGCCCGGTTGGCATATCGGATTAAGCTTGACTGATTTTAAAGCATTCAACCAGCACAGACTAGACCTGGGGAGGATCGTGATTAATCCAAGATCGAGTGTTGGACTACATCAGCATATTTCCATAAAGATTCCATCTGTCTCCTCAGATGGTCCATCTGTCTCCTCAGATCCTGGTGAATTTCTACCGCTGCACCATCGAGAGCATCCTTACCACTGCATCACAGTATGGTATGGCAACTGCTCTGTCACCGACCGGAAGGCATTGCAGAGGGTGGTGAAAATTGCCCAACGCATCACCGATTCCACGCTCCCCTCCATTGAGTCTGTCCAAAGCAAGCGCTGTCTGCGGAGGGCGCTCAGCATCGCCAAGGACTGCTCTCACCCCAACCATGGACTGTTTACCCTCCTACCATCCGGGCGGCGCTACAGGTCTCTCCGTTGCCGAACCAGCAGGTCGAGGAACAGCTTCTTTCCGGCGGCTGTCACTCTACTCAACAACGTACCTCGGTGACTGCCAATCACCCCCCCCCCCCCCCCCCCCCCCCCCCCCCCCCCCCCCCCCCCCCCCCCCCGGACACTTATTATTTTGTTTTATTCAAATCGTTTGCTATGTCGCTCTTCAAGGGAGATGCTAAATGCATTTCGTTGTCTCTGTACTGTACACTGACAATGACAATTAAAATTGAATCTGAATCTGAATCTGAATCTGATGTGAACACCAAAGAGATATTGAGAGGCAACCTGGTGGTTTAGAGAGAACTAAATCAGCAAGGCCTTCACTGCTATTGCTTTGTAATGGTCCTGAGGAGATGGGAGGATGATGTGATGAGGATGGCAGGCATGACTGCAGCCCAGCGGGAGGCCACACTAGGCAAAGTTAATCCTTGTGTGCTTACTGGCTGCCTACAGTGCTCCCTCATAGAGCTACTGGTTAGGCATTGAATGACATGATGTTGCAAATGGTACAGGCCAGAGCATTATTGCAGGTGGATTTCAGATATAAATAGGCATTCATTGCCCGCACTTGCATCTTGCAAGGGGCCTGCTGTCCATTTAAGAGGATTCATTGTGCTTCCTGAATAATGTGTAAACCAGGTTGCCAGTGGTCACTTTACAGGAGTCCCTATGCAGCACCAAATCCCTATTTTGTGAGATTGATTTCCTGCAGTCTCTTTCAATTGAACTCATTTTCTTCTGTTAGTAGAGGCTTGAAAGCATTCTGGATCAACAGTAATAGGATCAATGCTGTCTTCATGTTATGCAGCCTTGCCTTGACTCTTCCAATACAATGATCTGTATTTTGCTGCATGGGTCCACTGCTTACACTTGCCACCTGTGTTCCGCCTTGCTTCAAATTTACCTTTTCCACACCGTGGAGGCTGATCTCAGTGGCCCTTTTACAAGCCAAGTGGGATTACTAGTGCCTGGGTGTGTCAGAATAAACCCTGAAACCTTCCATGATTGCTTGGTTTGAGATAGGAGTGGGGTGGGGGGTTGATAATGGGCAGTGTCAGACCTGTTAACAACTGGAGTCTGTCTCCTAATAAATAGTATTTCAATATCTTCCCCATATATTCAAAGATTTTCAATTATGATACAGTAGCATTCTTGTTACTTTAACATTAGAAGTGTTAAAACATGAGTCATGTTGTGCTAAAAGGTTGCTCTCCTTAATTCTGAGCCAACTGGGGTGAGACAATAAACACTGGCTTTGCTAACATCCAGATATCATGAGTTGGTAAAATGTTGTGACCTGAACATTTTTCAGCCACAGTAGACGTACACTGTTAATGACAAGGTTACATCTATTCTAAATCACTTGCTGGATTCTGGTGAACTTGGCTGCCTTGCACAAAGTAGAGCAACTTGCATGTGTGATTATAATAGGATCCAAATGTTGCTGGTTCAGAAATTTGACCATTTCCACCAAACTTGACAGAAGCCGACACGTCAAATCAGGAAGTGGTTACATTCATCATCTTTGATGGTTCACAAACTTTGTCAGAAATGTTAGCTTTGACTACGAAAAATATGTTTTTTTTTTCTGTCCGTTGTTCACAACTTTGATGAATGCTCAAGTCCGAGATTCCCTTCACTAAATGAGGCAGAATAGATTGTGCTTTGTTGATGTTATAAATCAGTAGTAAGATAAAACAAGAGAGGCACAGACAACAGAGAAACAGATAGAACAAGAAGGCAGCCAACTGTGGCATGCTCTAGGGTTGATGGCAATGTGTAACTTTCATGCAACTGGACTTTTCATTTGCTGGAAGAGATGCCTTCTTAATTTCAGCCTTAGTGTGCAAAATATTTGGCACAACATCCTAGTCACATCTAATGCCTGTGTGGCTCAAGTATTTTTCTTACCTGTATATTTGCTTCTGTGTCCCTTTTACCAAATCCTGGAGTGTATGGCTCAATCAATCAGTATATCATATTGGGATGCATCACATGCTGGTTTGGGAACAGCTCCATCCATGACCGCAAGAAAGTGCAGAGAATTGTGGACATAGGCCAAGGCATCACATAAAACAGCCTCCCTTCCTTCGACTCCATCTACACTTCATGCTGCCTCGGCAAGGCTGCCAGCATAATCAAGTCGTACCCTCCTCACTGGTCACTGCCCTTCTCCTCTCTCCCATCAGGCAGGAGATACAGAAGTAATGTTTCTGGAATAGTTTCTTGCCAGCTGGTATCAGGCACCTGAACGGTCCTCTCTTCAGCTAGATGGCAGCCTTGACCTCCCATCTACCTTATTGGAGACCTTTGAATTTTCTTTAATCGGACTTCAATGTTATATCTTTGCATTGAATGTTGCACCTTTTATCCATTCTCTTTGTACTGTGGACAGCTTGATTGTACTCATGTATAGTCTTTTTTTACTGGATAGCACGCAAACAAACATTTTTCGCTGTGTCTCGGTGAAAGTGACAATAATAAACTAAACTAAACTAAACGGAGCCCACATTAATATCTGCCAAACCTCACTTATCTGCTGCCTTCCAAGTTCATCAGCCTTTTCTAACGTTGCACATATCATTCCAAGGTTGCCTAAATTTTCTTCCCAATGTATTGTCCAAAGGGCCTACAAAAAATTATCCAAATTTGCAGAAAATCTGAAAAAAATGTGGATTTCTCCTGCTGGTAATAATAATTATCCTTAACAAATGTTTTACTTTATTATTGTGTCCTAAAGACACTTGTATGGTTCCCACACATTTGATTCCCTGTATATTTTTGGATTATTTACTTATGATTTTTAGATTATGTCTGTTTTACCTACTCAGTATTTATGTTTTTGGCTTTGGAGTTTTCTTGACTCTCTCAGGATTATATTTTGTTCCAACATGTATAAATACAGTCTCAAAATTGTTCCTCTGTTTTATTTTCTTAATCCAGTGCCAACTAAATCTGTAAGAGCCTTCCTTGTAGAGCCTGAGAATTGTCTTTCTTAAAATATACAGTAAACCTTTGTTTTAATGGACTCCTTTTATAATGGATTTGGTTAGAATGGATGGGGCTGCTCACGTCACCTCGGCTTGCACCGCCTCCCCTGCCCCGGCTTCCGTGGCCCCCCCAGCTCACGAGGTGCATCAACAAGGCCTTCTTCAGCCACTGCACGGTCCAGTTGATTTGGATATTGGTGCAGCTCACATTGTAGCCACTGGGGACAGCACTTACTTCAGGCTGCTGCCACCGACAGGATGTGCTCGGTCACCATGGGGCTCCCTCCCCTCACCAGCTGCTGCTTCTTTCTGTTGCTATCACTTTACCCACTTGGCCGTCACCACCTCCTCCTCCTCCTTTGAATTTGCTAGAAGAGATGCCTTCTTAATTTCATCCATAGTCTCCCTACATTCTCCATATGACGTCGTGGGTTTCCTCTAGGTGCTCCGACTTCCTCCTACATCCCAAAGACGTGCGGATTTGTAGGTTAATTGGCCTCTGTAAAATCATCTCTAAGGTGGAATGAGTGGACGAAAAAGTGGGATAACATAGAACAAGAGTGAATGGGTGATCGATGGTCAGCACAGTGGGCCCAGTGAGCCGAAGGATAGGTTTCAATGCTGTATCTCTACATTAAACTTGACCAAGTCCCAGAAATGCCCATTTGAATTTCCGCATGATGTAAAATAACCCAGAATTATTCATTCCTGATTTTCAGTTGCATAATGTTGTAAAAACGAGAATTCTTGTTATATATGTGACAGCCGAATAAACCAACAAATGCTGTGTGATGGTTCCAAAAACTGATACAACACCAAAGTAAAAATGGCATTGAAGACAGGTCTCATGACGCATGAAAGCATGAAAGTAAGGAATTAGACTGGAAGTGCTGGGGGTTGACGACTTTGCATTCAGAAATGCATCTTTCCATCAGGTTTACTGCAGGAAAAAATACGAATGATAGGAGCTTTCATCTACAAGGCTCCCTTGCACCAGCTCATATTCCTAAGAGCATACAAACATATGAGAATACATTCAACCCTTGGGTGGGGAATTCTGAAGATTCACAAATATAAAGAGCACAGTGCACCAAAGGTCAATGTCAAAGTATCCAAAGAGTGATATGAATGCGGAAATGTGTGATTATTGCCCCGGGCTATTTGGGTGTCACCAGAACATTTTTGATGTTGACAGTAAACCATTTTGAGCCTAAGGCAATTCTCTCTATTAAATCACAAATAATGTCCAACCAAAATATTCTATCACTTTAAAATATAAATAAGGGTATTCATGTTTTTTTCATAACTTCAGATGCATCACTTTCATTTGTGTGTTATTTTTTTTACTACAATATCCTTAAATACGATGTGCAACCCTCTTCTCTGACAGGAAGATTCACTGGTCACTGTCTCTGTCTCTGAACTGGGACACCCTGCAGCTGGGCACTAGCGAAACACTTGCCAATTTTCCTGCAATAAATAGAATAAGTTGAGATGCAAGATATAATATTTTGGCCTGAGTTACATTCCTGCAAAGTAATGTGCAATGTTTTGCCATACTAAAGGCATTCTGTGAATGCAAGTTGATGGTGTGGTTATTACAGTACGAGCATAAGGAACATCATTTTCAGTCACAGTGAAAGATAGCAGGGGATGAGACTGAAGGGCCTGTCCCACTTACGCGACTTCTTCAGCGGCTGCTGATACTTATCATAGGCTGTTGCAGGCCGCCGAACATTTTCAACATGTTGAAAATCCAGCGGTGACCAGAACAAGGTACGACTCTTTGGGCGACTGCTCACGACCATACAGGCTTCACTCCGCGACATGCCGCAAGAATGTCACCTGTATGGTCGTGAGTAGTCTCCTAGTCACCCAAAGAGTCATGGCGTCTTTCTGGTCGCCGCTGAATTTTCAACACGTTGAACATTTTCAGTGACCTATGACGGGAGCCGGCAGTCGCCGAAAAAGTCGGATAAGTGGGACAGGCTCTTTAATGTGTTGCTTTAATGTAAAGCGATAGCATAAACTTAACGAGGCAAATGGTTTCCTTCATAGCTATAACTATTCTTCAATGCAGTGGATCAGGATAAGAGAAAGGATTTCTAAAGCATATACCTGATGACATACATCGGACACACTGCATGCTTTCCTATGCTACTAAACCTGCTGTGCACTTTTGAGCAAATTAACGTGACTTCTCACATACACTGTGCCCAACATATTGATGATTAGGATCAAAAAATATTTAAGAAATGCACTTCATGCTAAACCATTGCCCAAAGGAGATGGAGTCACAGGGGAAATATTACAACAAACATCCACTGAACCACCAGTAATTACCAGGTCGTTACTATTTATAATTTTTAATGTTATTGTTTTAAATATAAATCTTCTTCATTATTGCAGCACTCTATTTCCTCATGGTGTATCAAAAATACTCTGACTGAGTTTCAGATAGAGGGCAGCATTGAGGTGCAGCTCCGCTCCCTCACATCCTCACAGACCCTGACTTCTGTCTCTTTATGTGCAAAGTTTGTACGTTCTCACTGTGACTGTGTGGTTTTCCTTCAGATGCTCTGGTTTTCTACCACATCCCAAAGAGATGCGTGTTGATAGGTTGATTGGCCTCTGTAAATAGCCTTCAATCATTTTAATGTAATTCATTCCTTTGACACATAAGTTATTTGATTTTAAAGTATTTTAGATAAACTGATTCTTCTCTTAAGGTAACACGCTGATTCTAAATCTATATAGCTATGTCATGGAGATAGGCACAAAATGCTGATGTAACTCAGCGGGTCATCTCTGGAGAAATATCATAGTGATGTTTTGGGTTCTTCTTCTTCTTGCGTAAGGCGTGCACAGCCTAAAGTTGTAGGACAACGTGTTCTATTTGATCTTATTTGATTGTGCACGTCATTGCATTCGTCGAAACAGGACGGAACACGTGAAGGTTGCAATCTTGCACCCCATGTTTTGTGTTGGAACTCTTCTTCAGACCAGAGATGCTGCCTGACCCGCTGAGTCACACCAGCGTTCTTCAGTATAACCCAGCAGTTGTTTCTGACACATACTGTAGCTATGTCATGGCATTACTTTAAGGCATGGATTTTTTTTTAAACTGGAATAATTCTCATGCTATTCACTGAATTATTTTCTTAACTGGTATGCATGGTAAAAAAAAAAGGAGCCTAGGAATTCAAAGAGGTCTGGAAAGTACTTTTACATTGGCATTGTGCGATACAGAATCACCCTCAGAAATGTGACCATTTGGAAGGCCTGTTATTTGCCTGCTGCACTGTGGCATAAGGTCATGGGTCACAGAGGAGTGGGAATCATGGGGAGAGGGACACTGGGCTGGGTGGTATAAGGCAATGCAAGAAGTTGCAGCAGAATCTGTACCTTCTGGTCCTGCTTAGGGCATTTGAGGATTAAAGGGTCGTGGTTTGTGTTAGCTTCTGGAGACAGTTATTGGCTTGATATACAATTGGTTCAGTACCAACTTTATAATTGTGTTGAGGGGAATGGGAAGAATGGTCAGATTTGGCAGATGTTGGGGGGACAGATGGAAGAAACATTCCTGAGAGCTCTTGCTTCATGTGGAGGCCTCGTGATGGATTGAATAGCCTGAGGCCTGCTCGGGTAGGGTCCTCACGTAATGACCCGGTCAGCCTCACAGGACCTTTAAGGGCCTGTTTCTGTGTGATTTTAAGAAACATAGAAACATAGAAAATAAGTGCAGGAGTAGGCCATTCAGCCCTTCGAGCCTGCACCGCCATTAAATATGAGCATGGATCATCCAAAATCAATTCCCCGTTCCTGCTTTCTCCCCATATCCCTTGATTCCATTGGCCCTAGGGGCTATATCTAACTCTTTCTTGAAAACATCCAGTGAATTGGCCTCCGCTGCCTTCTGTGACAGAGAATTCCACAAATTCACAACTCTCTGGGTGAAAATGTTTTTCCTCATCTCAGTCCTAAATGGCTTTCCCTTTATTTCTAAACTGTGACACCTGGTTCTGGACTCCCTCAACATCGCGAACATGCTTCTCAAAAGGCACTGCATGACATAAGATGCACCCTGAACGTCTGGGTGTCTGTGTTAGTTAGCATCCTCTGCACAGAAAACCCAGAAAGAAAACAGTGGCTTTAAAAATCTATATGTTAAATCCCTGATTTACTGAACAAAATATTAACCAAAATGTATTTTCACATTGTGCTATGTGCTTGAATTTCTTGGATAAATTCTTTATTTGCCTTATTGTACAGAGTTAAGTTTGGCTTAAGAATAAAAATCGGATGCACCTGGAATATTTAGAATGATGCATTGGAAGGAACATTTGAATATTCTCCTCCGTCAAATTCCCCTCGCGTGCAAATCCTATCCCTCAGTCCCACACTCCTCTATTCCTTTCACCCCCTCAGTCTCACCTTTCAGAAAGCTCCTCTCCCTCGGCCCCTACACCACATTTCTCTCTCTGATGTCCCACTTTCATTCACACCTAGCTTCATTCTGCCCAACACTCACCCCCTTTAAAGGACAGTTCTCCATTTCTCCAAAGCCACTCCATCCACAGAATCAGCCCACCTCTTCCACCTCCATCAGCAACAGTTCCTCTCACCTGTGCATGTGACAGCAACCAAGATGGGGGGGGGGGGCATGCCCGCTCTGGCAGGCTGAATCCATCCCCAAGGCACCAGCTGAACTCACCAACCCACCTGAAGTGCATTGCCAGAGCCCCGTGTTCGATCCAGACCTTGGCTGTTGTCTGTGTGGAGTTTGCATGTTCGTCCTGCAACGGCATGAGTTTCCTCCGGGTGCTCTGGTTTCCCCCCAAGTCCCAAATATGTACGGGTTTGTATGTTAATTGCCCTCTGTAAAATTGCACCTAATGTGTAGGCAATGGATGAGAATGTGGGGTAACATAGAGCGAGTTCCTTCGCTCGTGTGTCAGACGAGGCATAGCTCGCTGCTGGCTTCCGTCTTCACCCAACTTGTTGACAGAATTGGTCACCCGACGCATCACGGAGTGCATTGTGTCGTCGTTTCCGGGGATCGCCATGAGGAGGCTTCTGTCATGATCCCCATAGAACTAGTGTGAATGGGTGATCAGTGGTTGCGTTGACTCCGGAAGCTGAAGGCCTCATTCTTTCAACAAAAAAGACCAGGTAGTGTTGAGCAGGAAAGTTAAACCATTGCTAAAATTTTCTGGAAAGGGTACATGTGTTCTGCACTGGGTCTCAGGCCTTGAGGCTGAGGGAGACACTTGACATTTGGGGATTTGGTACTGGGACTGGAGGTGCTGAGAACTATTGTTTTGCTATAATTACAGCCCAACAAACTACTTCTGGAATCTCCCTCTTGTACCGCAGGAAATGCAACAGCCTAATTGTGCTCAGCCAGTTTCCTCGAGTGAATTAAATGACAAGATAATCAGTGTTTGCATGCTCAGGCCAAGAGGAAGACATTGATCAGGACTTCAGGTGGGACAAGTGGCTCCTCACTCTTCTTCGTGTATTTCCATGAGATCAGGGGATCTTTTGCATCTTCATGAGACTACAGAGTAGCCTCTGTTAACATCTCATCCATTGGATAGCACTCCATTGGTAGAGTGTGGCTATTGTGCATATAGAGCTATAGAGCCCAAGATAGACACAAAATGCTGGAGTAACTCAGTGGGACAGGCAGCATCTCTGTAGAGAAGGAATGGGTGACATTTCAGGTCGAGACCCTTCTTCAGTATTCTCTCCAGAGATGTTGCCTGTCCCGCTGAGTTACTCCAGCATTTTGTGTCTATTTTCAATTTAAATCAGCATCTGTAGTTCTTTCCTACATGTTATAGTCATACAGACAGAAACATGCCCTTTGCCCCATGCTGACTAAGATGCTCCCTCTATGCTACTCCCACCTGCCCCTCGTTTGGCCCATATGCCTCTAAACCTTTGTGGAAGAAGGAACTGTAGGTGCTGGTTTAAACCGAAGATAGACACAAAAAGCTGGAGTAACTCAGTGGGACAGGCAACATCTCTGGAGATAAGGAATGGGTGACGTTTTGGGTCAAGACCCTACATTTGAAGAAGGGTCTCGACCCAAAACCGTGGTGTCAGTTTGAACTTTGTGCTTAGGTCCCAGACAGGGGCCTCAATCCATAACATGCTGAAGCAAGAGAGCTCCACTAAGCATCAGATGGCACAGTCTGAGCTTAATCTGAAGGAAATCCTGTTAATAATTGTCAATTGTGTTTGCTGAATTTGTTTCTAACTGCTTAGTATGGCAGAACATGTAGGAAGGAACTGTAGATGCAGGTTTACACTGAAGATAGACACAGAATGCTGGAGTAACTTGTAAATCGCTTGTTCTAAGCTCCCCCCAGTCTAGTTTCAGTCAATAAAATACTGAATCAAGCACTTGAGCAACTAAACTTTCTTTTGGATAACACAACACAAATCCCCCTATACAATACATAACCACCGCGGGTTCGATCCTTGTATCTGCTTGGCTAAGCCTTTCTAGCCTTGTGCAAGTAGAGACACTCCAAAAGGTCACGCAGTCCCAAGCACTCTTCCAAAAGATCATCACAGGACCTCGTGGGGATTACCTTTTATAGGTCCCCGAACCTTGAGGGGCCGAACCGCATGGGGGTGGTCTCTTTATAAACCAATCAAACATATTGATAATAACAGCACATAATTGACAGTTCCCTAACCCAATAATAAAATCTTGAATACATTGTATTTGAAAGAAGCTTATAGAAGGAAGCCAACACAGCTGAATAGTGCAACATGTGCCATGGGATTCAAACAGTTCCTCCAAGGCTCAACATTTCAACCAATCAATAATTAACAGGATAACCATCTTGCAACATTATATATACTATGTACACTCAGTTTGCATTGACCCAATCAGTTCTATGCATTTTCCACCTTATTGTAAGAACGCTGCAATGTCCCATTCCTCCTCTGCAGCACTTATCTGGGCCACAGACACGCTGGTACCATTCAGCAGCTTGTCTTAGTTTTACAGATGCACATTTAACTTGACCAAAATGGTTTAGCAGCACACAAGCCCTTTCTCAATTTTAAAGCCATGGCTGCTCCAATTTAGCCAGGATTAACAAACTCAGCAACTCAGGCAGCATCAATGGAGAGAAGGCATGGGTGACGTTTCAGGTCGAGACCCTTCTTCAGACTTTTTCAATCTATATTTAGTATAGTAGAATTATCAATGAGTGTTTAACCATCCCTTTTCCTATCGCCATATCTAAAGAGAGAATATAAAAGAGGAGGATATACCATTTATAGAACTTTACCGTACTTTGTTTGGACTTGTTTCAAACCAATTCCACATATGTACATCACGCATATGTAAATTCTTGATAAATGAGTAACAGAATATAGTCTTTAGCAAGCTGCAATTTATCCTTGACTCGAGGCTCAACCCCAACCACTGGGACCACTTACGCGAGGTTGCCAGACAATAATAAATCTGATATTTGATGAGTAAACAATGAAATCATCCACATCTGTTGAAACAGTAGCACATTGTTGAAATCCCAGGATGGAAGTTATATGCCAATATTTGGTTATGATTACAAAGCAATATTTCATTAAGAGATCCTGACAGAAGCAAACAACATGAGTGAAAGGCTTAACTTTGAGTCACAGTAGACTGTAATTGTGAGTGCAGGAAAAGGTAAAGGGAGAGGGTGGAGAAGAGTTTCTGAAAAGATCTTGTCAAAATATTCAGATTGATTGTTAGGGGGAGAGAATCCTATGTGAGCAGACTAAAAACTGCTTTGGGGAACACAACAAAGGCTTCATACAAGTATGTTTATTACTGCCAGTACAATTCTCTCGGATGCAATTGCTGCAATAGCAGTTATTGAAGCACTTAGAGCCATTGAGTCATAGAGTGATACAGTGTGGACACAGGCCCTTCGGCCCAACTTGCCCACACTGGCCAGCTACACTAGTCCCACCTGCCTGCGCTTGATCCATATCCCTATAAACCTGTCCTCTCCATGTAACTGTCTAACTGCTTCTTAACTGTTGGGATAGTCCCAGCCTCAACTACCTCCTCTGGCAGCTTGTTCCACACACCCACCACCCTTTGTGTGAAAATACTTGTACTTGAAAATACTTGTACACTTGTACAGACAATGGTGACAATGTTAGCAAAGAAGGAAAGTGAATTTTACTTCGGAGTCACGTGAGTGACTATGTGAAGAGCCCGCTCAGTATGCATGCGCAACATCGACCTTGAAGATGCATACTATTCAGTACCTTTCCTATGCTGAGATACTAGTGTTCAAACTATCTCTATACCTGTAATATGGGGGCAAATGGACTAATCTGGAGTGTTATCATGGAATTTATCTCCATAGGAAGGATTATGGTTGTACACTTCCACCTGGGTTGAGTAACATCTTATGTGTCCTGATGTGTTACTGAGCTTGTAATACTTAGTGCCAATGCGAATTGACTTAAACGTGTTATATATTAAATTACTTACTTCTAGTGAAGCATTTGCTCAGTAATGCACCATTTTGCATGTTCGTTTATAAGTTAACAACATCACAGTGGTGGCATATACCAAACCACTTGGGCGGAGAACATCGATATTAGGTGACAATTTATTAACAATTGGTAACCGTATGTCGTCAAACATGTTTGACCATCAGTAACTTACCTATTCAGGTGAACTAAATGCTGTAAACATTTAAACCAAAAATATTTGCTGAAATTACTAAGCAATATAGACACCAGATATCGATTTCCTTATGTTAAAGAGGGAACTGCAGATGCTGGAGAATCGAAGGTTACACAGAAAAGCTGGAGAAACTCAGCGGGTGCAGCAGCATCTATGGAGCGAAGGAAATAGGCAACGTTTCGGGCCGAAACCCTTCTTCAGACTGATCAGGGGTGGGTCAAAAGGAAAAAGGAGGAGGAGCCCGAAGGCTGGGGGATGGGAGGAGACAGCAGGGGACTGAGGAAGGGGAGGAGACAGCAAGGACTAACAGAATTGGGAGAAGTGCTCCCAATTCTGTTAGTCCTTGCTGTCTCCTCCCCTTCCTCAGCTCCCCTGCTGTCTCCTCCACCCTCCAGCCTTCCGGATCCTTTTCCTGCTTGTATGATCAGGGAAGAAGGGGGCCCGAACGTTGCCTATTTCCTCTATAGATGCTGCTGCCTTCTTTTCTTCTAACCATCGATTTCCTTATATTCAATTAAATCGCCAAGTACTAACCTACGTCGCATGAAACCAATCTCAAGGCAGCGGCGACGGATACATTCTTGAGGGGTGGGGGGGGGGGGGAATCTAATCTCTATGTTCTCCCTTCCTTCTACCTCTTCAATAGGTACTACGGCTTCATCAGTTGGGTACTACGCAAATTACAGGGGACTAAGTCCACAGGCATGGTTCCCTGTGGTCCTCGACATGGTCATTAAAAGAATTGCAGAATTGGGAAGACCACTGCTGTGCTTGGATCAGCAGCACTATCAACCTGATGACAGCATTCTGTCGCATATCCACTAAGGAACATACCTGAGGAACATCAAGAAATGGGAAACTGTTCAAAAACAGGAACTACACATTCAACTACAACAAAAACCTGTACTGGAGCTACTGGCAGGTCTTCACCACAATGAAGGAAATGTTCTGTCAGCCTACTTAACTTGGGCACCACACCAACAGGGCAAAGGGTACCACTCACTGGTGATCAGATACAGGAGAGGTATATTCAATCCATTCCCCAGAAATAGGTACACCCAAATTGGGATGTCAGTGAAATCCTGACATACCTTAGGGGATGATCACCAGCCAGGTCACTCACCCTGGAACAGCCTACCCTGAATATGGACATGCTGGTGGCCTTACCTCAACACAAAGAGCCAGTTCTCCCATCTACTGCGATTGGACAACATGGTTATAACACCGGATAGTGCCACATTTCCCATTCAAGGGCTGGCCAAACAGAACAGACCAGGGACATCAGGTCCAGTCATGGAATTCCAGGCATACCCACCTGAACCTCGTTTTATGTGTCATGACCCACTTAGAGATCTACATCGACACAATAAGGAATACCGAGGGAGAGAAAAAAACCTTATGGGTCAGCCACATGAAACCTCATGGTCGGGTGACGAGCTAAACTATCTCTAGTGGCTCAAGCAGGTACTGGGAGTTACTGGAGTAAATACTAATGTGTATAAATCTTATTCCACCAGGACAGCTTCCACGTCAGTAACTAAGAGGATGGACGAGCCTATGGACCACATCCTGGCTAAAGCAGGGTGGCCTAGGGCGTATACATTCCAAACTTTTATAACAAACCACTGACAGAACCTGTATCGTTTGCAGAAAAAGAATCTGCAAAAAATATATAATTTAATCCCGGGGGAGCATTTGGTCTTGTTGTTGTTAATAACATCATTATTGTTTTTACAAACAGATTCACGGTTGATTACGATAACATACTTCCTCCCTCGAATGACTTCGGCAGCGAGTGAAGTATGAACTGTTACACGGTTTGAAATGACAGAGCTTTGAAATCTTCACGTAGTCACTCAAGTGACTCCGAAGTAAAATAGTAAGATTAAACGAGAACTTACCAGTTTGAAGTTTGATCTGTATTTTATGAGGAGTTACGATGAGGGAGTACGTGCCCTCCGCTCCCACCCTCAATAATATGGGTCAAACTGATAAACTGATGTCTCCTTTTCTTTACTATGTTTACTTCAATAACTGTGTCTATCTGTGATTCCACACCGCTGCTTTGAAGTATGCCGCGCATGCTTGCTGAGCGGCTCTTCACGTAATCCCTCATCGTAACTCCTCATAAAATACAGAACAAACTTCAAACTGGTAAATTCTCATTTAATCTTACTATTAACGAATACTTGTGGTGAGGTGAGGGTATTTCCAACCAATATGCATCCATTTCTTGTTCGCAATGTGGGTGGGTATCGTTGGTACCTTGATGGTGAGTGGTGTGAGCTGAGTGCTCTGTTGATCTCCAAATGCCAGATTCTCAGTTGGCCTATATATTCAGAGAGAATATCTTATTAATCTTATATCTATAATGACACAATTCAGGTTATCAATTCCATGCTGGTTGTCAGGGGAACAGTTCCATTCGTCCCATTTCCTCCTATTAGTTTCACTGCCATCCTGCCTATGCACTGTCCGTACCCCCTTGTTGTCACTTCTTCCACAGCCACCAATGGACCATTGTGGGCTCCACCGGGTGGCACCAGCAATGGCTGCCTCGCTAACAATCTGTCTGTCCCTTCTTTCTCTTGTTTTTTTAGTATGTGTTAAATGGTTGTTTTTAAACCATGATACCTCGCACCACCCGGCGTGGCTTTAATGGCCGCGGGACAATTGCCATCGCCAGCCGGGGGCTTTGACTTTGACTCTGACATCGGGGGGGGGAGAGTGCAGTGGAGAAATAAGTTTATTTGGCCTTCCATCACAGCGATGTGATGGATGTTTATGTAATTTATGTTGTGTCTTGGGTCTATGTGTTTGTATGTATGGCTGCAGAAACGGCATTTCGTTTGGACCTCAAGGGGTCCAAATGACAATAAATTTGTATCTTATCTTATCTTATCTTATCTTATCTTATCTTATCTTAGTGTTTTATGTGGGGGGTGGGGGGTGGTTGGGGGAAACTTCTTTTAATCTCCTACCTCGACAGAGATGTGATGTTTTCCATATCGTATCTCCGTCCGCACTGCGGCCTAACATCGAAGATTAGGCCTCTGCTTCAGGAGCTCCAACCACGGGAGCCTGCGGACTTCAACATCATGGAGCTCGCAGTCCCTGTCGGGGATCGACCTCTGAGCTCCAACCTGCAGACTTTAACATCGTGGAGTTCACGGACTTTTGTTAGGGACAGACTTTGGGAGCTCCAAGCCACAGGAGCTTTGATCGCCCCGACACAAGGGCTTTGATTGCCCTGATGCGGGATCTTCGATCGCCCCAACACGAGGGTTTTGCCCGCTGGCTGCGGGTGCTTCGATTGCCGGACTGCGGATGGTTCGACTGCCCCGACCGTGGGAGAAAAATGAGGGAGGAAGATTAGATTTTATTGGTTTTCTATTGCTTTAGCTGGGGTGATAGTTTTAGTTCCACTATCCATAACAGATCTCTTTCGGTTTCACTATCCTGAAGCGACTCAGCACAGAGCCATCCCAACCAGCAGTCCAGCCACTCAGGGCCGTCATCAATCAAATGTAACCCGAACGTGAAAATATTTCCCGTCTCGTGATGCCACATTCTGGTAGGCAGCAGCACTAATTTGAACCTTTGCTGCCATTACCCCGCAGATATCAAACACACACTGTGAACTGTTGCACACATCAAAGTGAGCTTACTCAGACATTTTCTCAAAGTTGCTCCATTAGTGAATGGTTTTAAAACAAATATTGGCCCAATAAGGAAAAGAATATTAGGGGGTTTCCAGAAACGACATTGAAGGTCAGCACAACGCCCATGACATATTTCAGTAACAAGCAGTTGTGGCATCAGTTCATTCCTCAGGATGGGAGAGACCTATTAAATAGCCAAGCTGCCAGTAACCGGTTTGCATTACTGAGAGCACACACTTGATGTACCTGACAATTTGGCAGTTAAGTTGCAGATACTTTGGCTTGGCCAAGAAGAAAGCAGACAGACTGACTGGGGGACCTGATGGGTTCTCACACTGGCTTGCAATTATATTTTTGCTTCACATTTTTTCTTCCTGTTAATGTGTCATATAATAAATCATATTCTTGTGATTCTCGGGTAATGTAGTGAAATGAGCAATGTGCTCCATGTTGGGAACAAGCTTTACGGATATTTAAACTTTAAACTGAAATTCAGAATCAAAAACAAGGCTTCCACATTTCCCAACAATGCAGTATCAAATTTTCCACATCATATGTAAATGGAGGCGCTTCGAGGAGCGCCACCTAGAGCTACTTACCAAAGTGAGGGTGAAGAGGAAGGCTGCCACCCAGAAACCGCCCTCGATGACCTTCATCTGCTCCCACTGTCCTCGAGTGGGCGGCTCATGAATTGGACACGTAAACCATGTCAGAACTCACCAGAATTGAGAATGCACAACCTGCCATCATCGTTACCGACGTTCAAGAGTTCAGAGTCTTTCCTTTGAACATCACAGAGGACACTATCAAGGTGTCCTATTTTAGGCCAACATAAATATTACAATTGGTCAGTATAAAAATTCTCAGCATATCACTGATGCTCACAATTTCACACTGCTTCACTTTACAAAAAAAACAGGGAAAAAAACATAATTGTTAAGCAGTAAATGGCACTGTGAAGCCTGGACAAACGTGCAAATAATGGCGTTGAAAAAAGTGACTGAGAAAAGTTATTTGTGATTTATTTCTATGGAAATTAACCTAATCGATGAACAACTGAGTGATCATAGGGATAGATCCTGAAACACACCTTCCCAAAAGTGGAACCACATTGATTTCACCACTATCTGAGAACATGAAGGACTGGGTAGTTATAAATTTCAGTTCTCTCCTTGAGATAATAGTACTGTAGATCCCCAATCATAAAATATGTTGAGGGTACACATCAATAGACTTAGACCCCATCTTCCCCACATTTGAGGATGCTTCATCGTAATTCGGTGGATGAATAGTTACTTTCTCACTGAATATTTAGTTTGGTTTAGTTTAGTTTAGTTCAGAGATACAGCCCACCGAGTCCACGCTCATCAGCGATCCCAGCATATTATCACTATCCCACGTACACAAGGGATATTTTTTACATTTACTACGCCAGTTTACCTATGTACGTCTTTGGAATGTGGGAGAAAACCGACGATCTCGGAGAAAACCCAAGCATTCACGGGGAGAATGTACAAACTCCATATAGACAGCACCTGTAGCCAGGATCGAACCCCGGTCACCAGCACTGCAAGCGCTCAGAGGCAGCCACTCTACCGCTGCGCCACCCTTACATAAAGTGCTGGCGTAATTCAACGGGTCAGGCAGCATCTCTGGTGAACATCCACGTTGCTCCAGCATCTTGTGACTTTCTTTATAAACCAGCATCTGCTGTTCCTTGTATCTATAATCATGGAAACTTTAGTCCATGGTAACTCAATGTGCAATAGCGTGCCAAGTAAAAATACAAAGTGCTGGTGATACTAAATGTAAAGAAGTCTCAACAACACATTGTCTTAACTGTAGCTTTTATTAACTGTTCACATAAGTGCTATACTAGCTGTACGTGGTCTGTCACCAGAGCTAGAGAGAGAGCCACCAGGGAGGGAGCATGCAGTTATACCCCTGATAAGGGGAGTGGTTAAGGGTGGAAAAGTCACTATGTTAAAGGCACATGCACTAGCCATCTACATCCTTCCTCTTGGAACAAAGCGATAAAACAGTGACAGGGCGACCACGTCTCATGCGCTACAAGCAGGCATACAATGATTACAGAGCTAAACGAAATCCCCGTATCGAACCGGCGGCTTGACCAGCCTGCCAGACCGGGTGCGATGCTCGCCACCTCCTCCCCCTGCAGGAAGAAGAGCGGCCGGGGCCGGGGCAGGCGAGCGAACCGGGGAAACAGGTGGAGATCCGGCAGGAGAAGACACAGGAGCGGGCGGAGACCCAACCGCCGGCGGGGTAGAGGGGGAACGAGGGCTGGGGGGCGGAGACGGTGGCGTAACCAACGGTGAAGGGAGGGATCGGGGCATCCGTGGGGCGGCAGGAGCGGACTCCGGCAAGGGAGGGGAGAAGGGAGCAGCAGGCGGAGGTGGGGGCTCGTTAACGAGCAGCAGATGCTGGCGGGAACGGCGGTAAATGACGCCGTCGTGGTCAACCAGGTAAGACCGTGGTGAGCCGGTATCGCCGACCACCGTGGCGAGCTTGTAGTGGCCAGAGGTAGTCTGCATCCGGACGATCTGGCTGGGAAACAGAGGGGGCAGGGGGCGGCAGGACTGGTCGTGGGAGCGCTTCTGCGAGTGGTGCTTGGCGGTGATACGCTCCTGGACCATGGCGGGCGGGAGAACAGAGGGAGCTAGGGCTTGTTGGGCAACAGGGAGGGGGGGGCGAGTTCTGCGAGACAGCAGTCGTTGTGCCGGCGAACCCAGGGCAGGGTCGCGGGAGATGTTGCGGAGATTAAGCAGGGCCAGGTGGAAGTCCGACTTGGACAGCCGACAGTGCTCCAGCAAATCCTTAGCACTGCGGACTGCACGCTCCGCCAGGCCGTTGCTTTGCGGGTACTCAGGACTGCTGGTAAAATGTTTAAAGTTCCACTGAGAAGCGAAACGCTGGAACTCGGCACTGGTGAACTGGCTGCCGTTGTCGGATTGGAGGCGAGCAGGGGAGCCAAACGTGGCAAAGTGGCGACGCAGCCTCCCGATGACAGCCGAGGAGGAAAGGGAGTGGAGTTGGTCGACCTCAAACCAGTTGGAATAGGAGTCGACGAGGACCAGGAAGTGTTTCCCACGCCACTCGAAAATGTCAGTAGCGACCGCCGTCCAGGGAAGATCAGGGGCAGGTTGTTGCAGCAGCGGCTGACGTTGTTGATGTGGGGCCAGGCTGTTGCAAGAAGGGCAAGCAGAGACCCACTCCCGGATGTCGTTGGCCATGTTGGGCCAGTAGAACTGGCCCTGGGCGCTGGACAGAGTGGCCTCGGCCCCAGGATGACCGTTGTGGGCAGACTGAAAATAGACAACCCTCAGTGACTCGGGCACTACGACCTTGTGCCCCTTAACCACCACGCCGTCGTGCAGGACGAGCTCATCGCGGACCAGGAAGTATGGGACTACACTGGCCGGCTAGGAGGAGCGGCGTTCAGGCCAACCCTGGATGATGATGTCGGACAGTAGCTGCAGGGCAGGATCCTTGACAGTGTGGGAGATGAGGGACTGCATCTGCTTGGAAGGCACAAAGTTGACATTAAGCACCATTAGGTCCGACGACTCGTAGGGGTGGCGGGCAGAGGAAGGCAGAGGGGCGCGGGACAGTGTGTCGGCAACGAACATGTCCTTGCCTTTACGGTATACGATGGTGAAAGTAAACCGTTGCAGCTGCAACATCATACGCTGCAGCCTGGAGGAAGCAGCGTGGATCGGCTTGTTAAGAATGGTTACTAGCGGCTGGTGGTCCGTTTCAATCGTGAAGGTATTGCCCAGAATGTAGTCCTTGAACCTCGAGCAAGCAAATACCACAGCAAGGAGTTCTTTTTCAATTTGAGCGTAGCGCTGCTCGGCAGGGGTCATGGTGCGGGACGCATAGGAAACGGGCAGCTGCTGACCGTCGTGGAGCTGCATGCAAGCGGCGCCGAGGCCAAACTTGGAAGCGTCACAGGTGAGAACAATGGGGTACTGTAGGTCAAAAAACTTGAGTGTGGGGGTACTGACCAGTCGGGACTTCAGGACGTCAAAGGCGCGTTGGTGTTGCGGGAACCAAGCCCAGGCAGTGTCCTTTTTGATGAGCTCCCTCAGGGGCGCACTCAGTTCGCTGAGGTCGGGGATAAACTTCCCCAGGTAGTTCACCATGCCCAGGAAACGCTGCAGAGCGGGCACATCGGTAGGAGGGGACATTCCAGAGACGGCAGCAGTTTTCTCCGGGTCGGGCTTCAGCCCCGAGGCGGTAAAGACGTGGCCCACATAAGTGACTTCTTTAACGCGGAATCGACATTTCTTTGGGTTAAGTTTCAGATTAATGTCCCGGGCCCGATCTAGGACTTTACGGAGGTTCAGGTCGTGTTCAGCCACGTCCTTGCCATAGACCAGGATGTCGTCAACTATGATGGCACACGGCAGACCGGCGAACAGCTGCTCCATGGTCCGCTGGAACACCTCACTGGCAGAGTTGATGCCGAATGGCATGCGCAGAAATCGAAATCTTCCGAAAGGCGTGCTGAAAGTCGTCAGGTAGGAAGAACGTTCATCTAACGGTATCTGCCAGAACGAGCTCTTGGCATCGAGGACCGAAAAGACAGTGGCCGGGCCAACCTGTGCGGTGACGTCCTCTACTGTGTGCATCGGGTAGTGCGGGCGCTTGATGGCCAGGTTCAGGTCCTTGGGGTTGATGCAAATGCGAATCTCAGATTTGTCTTTCTTTGCCGCCACCACCATGGTGGAGACCCACCGGGTGGGCTCGCTCACCTCTTTCAGGATGCCCTTGGAGACCATGTTCAGTAACGCAGACTTCACCTTGTCCTTCATGGCGAAGGAGACGCGGTGTGGCGGGCGGACCACAGGCTCAATGCTGGAGTCGACAGCAATCTTGTAGCAGCTGGGCAGCTTGCCCAGCCTGTCATCAAAGCGATCAGGGTATTCACGTAGGGGGTCCATGAGGGTCTGCACCTGATGGATGTCGTGATGAAAGGAGACCAAACCGAGGTCCTGGCACGCTCGGGCGCCTAGCAGGGTCACGTTGTCGGAATCTAGCAGGTAGAAAGTGAGGGGCCGAGAGGCCTCCAGGACCTTGCAGTGTAGAGTTGTCTTTCCCACAGGAACGAGTACGGCTCCCCCATATGCATGCAGGCGGGAGTGAGCAGCAGACACTTTCTCACCAGACCATATCTTGCGAAACAGGCTTGTTGACATAACATTTGTAAAAGCGCCTGTGTCCAACTTAGCTGAGAAGGTCGTACCATTGACGGTCACACGGACAGAAGGGTTAGCAACCAAAGCATGAGAGTCTAGAAGCGAAAACACGCTGGCCTCCCCTTCGGAGGAACTGATATCAGAAAGGGTGAGATCATCAGGCAGGTGCTCTGAGCCAGTACTATCAGCCTGAGCAAGGTTGACCATCACTCTCCGAAAAGCGGGGGCTTGATTCCCGTGGGCTCGGCAGGCTGCAGAAAAATGATTTAGCTTTCTGCAGAAATTGCAGGTCTTCCCCAGGGCAGGGCACACGTTGAATTGATGGGTAGCAAAGTTGCAGTTGGGGCAGCGGCGGGCGACGCCGGACTTAGGTGGGGGTGGAACCTGTTGCCGCCGCGGTGCAACGTTTCTTGGGCGGCCGGTGGCAGAGGCTAAGTCGACATGAGTGTCCTCGGGTGGCAGGGTAGAGGCGACAGCTTCAGCCATGAGTGCAGCGTGTAGAGCCGCATCCAGAGAAAGTTCGGGCATTCTGAGAAGTTCTGCTCTCAGTTTGGTATCGCGGAGGCCGTATACAAGGATATCACGAGTCAGCTGCTCGGGGGTCAGGGCATCAAGGCGGCAGCGCCGAGCCAGGTGCCTCAACGCGGCGATGTAGTTAGTGACGGACTCGTCAGCGCTCTGCCGACGGCCAAACATTTTGAAACGCTCCAAAATAGAGTTGGTGGGAACATCACACAGGGCAGTGAACTTAGCAATGAGACATACCGGATCGAGGGCACTCTCACCAGCAGCATACACAAACGACTCGGACCGTTCCAGGGCGTCGGGACCGGCCAAGTTGAGGAGCAGAGATGCACGCGTCTCAGCGGTGGCAGCAGGGTGGGCGATGGTCACATAATGCTGAAAATCACGTCGGAAGACATCCCATCGATGGGCAATGTCCCCATCAAATACAAGCGGGTCGGGCTTGCGGCACGAGTTGGCCATCGCACGAGGGATGGAAACAGGATAAGGGTACTGGGGTATAAAATAAAAGAAAACCGGTAAACAGGAGGCGCAGGGTCTCACAGCTGAGACACCATGTAAAGAAGTCTCAACAACACATTGTCTTAACTGTAGCTTTTATTAACTGTTCACATAAGTGCTATACTAGCTGTACGTGGTCTGTCACCAGAGCTAGAGAGAGAGCCACCAGGGAGGGAGCATGCAGTTATACCCCTGATAAGGGGAGTGGTTAAGGGTGGAAAAGTCACTATGTTAAAGGCACATGCACTAGCCATCTACACTAAACAAGTCAGGCAGCGTCTGTGGAGAGAGAAACAGAGATGATGTTTCTTCTGTTCCTCACCCAACAGACTGCCCAACCGGCTGAGTACTTGCAAGGATTTATTTCAGATTTCCAGAATCTGCGGTATTTTGCTTTTACATAATATTCAGATTTTGAACAATTTTCCAGTATTGTGCAATACATTTTTACTTGACAGTAATTGAGAGATAAATTGCAATACGATGACCTGGATTTTTTGCCAACAGCATAGTGAGATGGATAGCCACTGAAGTCAAACAATTCTGCCCACAAATTGATGTCCATGATGAGGAATTACCCTTCCCCAACGGACCAATAACTCACAATGTGATTACTCACATCGTAGGAAGAGCCCTGGTTTTGTCAAGCTGCCTGAGCTGCCAAAAGCTGAAAAGTATTCTCAGAGAAAGCAAATCAGGATGGAAACACACAATTTTTAACATGTAATAAATCATTTATAGAGCCTGCTGTAAAGATTGGATGGTATGCTCATGATTAAGGAGAAGCTGAAGTTTCATAAATTAACAATTAAAATATGTAAAAAAGTAATGGGATAGAAATTAGTCCTTTGTTAGTTGTGTTCAAATCTTAATATAATTATGGTCATTGACATCAATGGAACTGAATGTCAGAAACCTACTATATGCTCTTAATGTGAGCTACTGAAGGCATTTTCTACTTCGATAACTTTTATATCGGTTTTGAAATGATTATGTAATGGAATTTAAGATTGCATACATGAAATTAGTTTTAATAGTTGAGAGAGATTGTTCAGAAATCTTGTCATAACTTAATTATCATATTCAAATAGGCTCATAGAGTCATACAGCACATAGAAACATAGAAACATAGAAATTAGGTGCAGGAGTAGGCCATTCGGCCCTTCGAACCTACACCGCCATTCAATATGATCATGGCTGATCATCCAACTCAGTATCCCGTACCTGCCTTCTCTCCATACCCCCTGATCCCTTTAGCCACAAGGGCCACATCTAACTCCCTCTTAAATATAGCCAATGAACTGGCCTCAACTACCCTCTGTGACAGAGAGTTCCAGAGATTCACCACTCTCTGTGTGAAAATGCACGGAAGCAATCCTTTCGGCCCATCTTGCCCATGCTGATTAAAATGTCAAATCTATACTAGTCCCATTTGCCCAGATTTGATCAAGATCCTTCTAAACCTTTTCTGTCTATGTACTTGTCTAAATGTCTTTTAAATGTTGTTATAGTACCTGCCTCAACTCCCTCCTCTGGCAGCTCGTTGCATATAGCTGTGTGAAAAAGTGGCCTCGAAGCTTCCTATTAAATCTTTCCCCTCTCACCTTAAACCTATGTCCTCTGGTTCTTGACTGTGTGCATTCATCCTATTTATTCAACTCATGGTCTAAAAAACCTCTATAAAATCACCCTTCATCCTCCTGTGCTCTAAGCTATAAAGTTCTAGCCTGCCTAACCTCTCTCTATAGCTCAGATCCTCAAGTTCTGGCAACATCCTGATAAATCTTCTCTGCACACTCTCTGACTTAACAACATCCACCAGAGTGACCAAAACTGAACACAGTACTCCAGTCTGAAGAAAGCTTCCAAATTGAAACATCAACTATTCCTTTTCTCCTGGGATGCTACCTGATCCACTGAGTTACTCCAGCATTTTTTGTCTATCTACAATACATAAATGCAGCCTCACCAACATCTTGTACAATTGTAACATAACATCCCAATTTCTATAATCAAAGTCTTGACTGATGGAGGCCAATGTACTAAAAGCATCCTTGACAATTCTATCAACCTGTGATTCCACTTTCAAGGAACTCTGTACCTGCACTCCTAGATCCCACTGCTCTATGACACTCTCCTGGGCCCTGCCATTCACTGTAAAGGTCCTGCCCAGGTATGACTTCCCAAAATATAACATCTTGCACACATCTGCATTAAACACCATTAATCATTCCTCTGCCCACTTGCCCAACTGATCAAGATCCTGCAGTAAATTTTGATAACCATCTTCGCTATCGATGAGACCACTCACTTTAGTGTCATCTGCAAACTTACTAATCATGCCTTCTACTTTCTCATCCAAATCATTAATATAAAGGAAAAACAAAATTGTGCTTAGCACTGATCCCTGAGGGGCACCACTAATCACAAGCCTCCAGTTCGAAAAATGACCTACCACCATTGCTTCCCTTTCATGAAGCCAATTCCTTATCCAATCAGTTGACTCTCCCTGGAACCTACGCCATCTTGGTTAATTGACGGTTCAAATGTAAAGTTCCCTAGTGTGTGTAGGATAGTGTTAATGTGCAGGGATTGCTGGTTGGTGCGGACTCGGTGGACCAAAGGGATTTTTCTGCACTATATCTCTAAACTAAACTAAAAGCTAAACTAAACTAACCTTCCAGAGCAGCCTACCATGCACAACCTTATCAAATGCTTTGTTGAAGTCCATATAGTAGGTATGTTGCAAAGCCTACCTGAAGCGTCGCTGAAAATCTGTTGCTGCGGTGTGCGCGATTTTGGCGCCGTTTAGAGGGGGGCGAGTTTAAAACGCGATTTTCCCTAGGCTGTTCCAATCGAGGATGTTCAGCCTAGTTAATTATTAACGGAAAATCGCTGGAATATTCCGTCGCTTTAGCTATTATTAGTTTTAAAGGCTTTATATAATTGTTGTAGTAGTTTAAAAATTAACCTCTAACCCGCGACCACCGGCAACCGGCAGGGTCTCATACAGCAGACAACAGAAGGTAGGCTGTTTATTTTTACATTATAAAGATCTTCTTAAGATCCCTTTATACAAAGTTTAAAGTTGCGAGTAGCTCATTTTGGGCCCATTATATCCCGCAGTATTTTTCTGGGCATTTGAGGGCACAAATCTAGCGCAATGTGAACGTTCTAAACCAGCGCATTCACTAGAAAGCTGATTTAAATTTACTTTAATTTACAGCAATTGAACACTAAATTCCTTCCATTTGGCCTATAAATTAATGTAAATGAGATTTAAAAATCATGTTTTATAGTGAATTATTTGTGAATATTATTTGGACACTTAGGCTATTTAAAAATGTTAATCATTTATTAAGAAATAGATAGATGTTTAGATCTAGTAATTGAAGTTTGAAATTAGCTCCAATTGGGTAACTAACTAATTATATGCTTTAATTTCAGGTCATCCAAGTAAGATTGATTTATATTTGTTTCAGAATGCTTCAATCTATGATAACTGAAAATTTCATTCAGTTCTCTTAATTTTTAAGAAAGTTATGGGCTTTTGACTGTCCACGATCACAGCTTTTTTGTTATGTCCATAGAAAATCAATAGGGAACAAGATGCTAATTTCCGCGTATGAAAATGGCCATAACTTTTTAAATACTTGAGATATGAAAGTGAATTAGGTGTCAAATTAAACTTCTTTTTATGCTTTATCTGATGGGATAAATTGCAGACTTGATTTTTAAAATCTCAAAATGTTGTAACATTGCTACATATAGAAAATGTTTATGGCTTTGCCCTCATCAACCTTTTTGGTTACTTCTTCCAAAAATTCAATTGGTTTCGTAATGCACTATCTCCCACATACAAAACCTTTTTCACTATTCCCAATCAGGCTCAGGCTAACCAAATGCATATATATTATTGATCTGAGCCCTCTCCAATAAATTGCCTGCCACAGATTTTGGGCTCACTGATCTACAGTACCCAGGCTTTTCCTTACAGCCCTTCTTAAACTGAAGCACAACATTCGCCACCCTCCAGTCTTATTGCACCTCACCTGTTTCTATTGATGATTCATGTGTCTCAGTCAGAGTACCAGCAATTTCTTCTCTAGCTTTCCATAGTATCCTTGGATATATCTCATCATGTGCGGGAGTTCATACACGTTAGAACATTCAACACCTCCTCGGCCATAGGACATCCAGAATCTCCTCAACTGTAATACTGACAGTCCTCAAGACATCTCCATTAGCTGTCCATAGTTCCCCAGTCTTCATGTCTTTCTCCTTGGTAAAAACAGCAGAAAAATATTCATTGAGGACACTGCCCATCTCCTGTGGCTCCATACAGCGTAAATCTCTCTGGTTATGAGGTGGACTATTTTCTCTCTCTAGTTACCCTCTTTCCTTTAATGTAAAGTCTCAGTTATTTTCTGGATGATTATTGCTGGGGTTGTCGTGCTACCCCAAAAACATTAATCTCACAGAACCGGCATGGGGGCTCGATCCTAAAATACAGGAGAAACATGAGTCATGCTATTTGGTAATAGCAATAAAAAAGACATGGACTATTTTCTAAATGGGGTGAGAATCCAGAAATTGGAGGGGACTTGGTGCTGGTGCAAGATTCCTAAAAGGTTAATCTGCAAGTTGATTCGGCAGCAAAGAAACGCAAACTCAGTGCTAACATTTATTTCGAGTGGCCTTGTACTTGCTGTAGTTTAAAAATGAGGGGGGCTAATTGCATTTGGAGTGGATAGAGTTGTGGAGAGGATGTTTCCACTAGCAAGAGTTTGAAGGTCATACCATAAAGGACGTTCTTTTCATGAGGAGAAATGTTAGTCAGAGGAATCTTATTCTTTGAGAAGGCTGTGGATAAGGCAGAGATAGATAGGATTAGTACAGTTGTCAGAGGTTATGGGAGAAAGCAGGAGAATGGGGTTAGGAGGGAGAGATAGATCAACCATGAATGAATGGCGAAGTAGACTTGGTGGGCCGAATGGCCTAATTTTATTCCTATTCCTTATGACCTTATGACATGATATTGTGATCTATAGCAACTATTTATCACACTATTTTTGCCCCAGATAGTTTGGACTTGTTTCTGCAAGTGATTTACTATGCCAAATAACACTCTGCATTTGAAAATTAATGTCTATATTTGTAGAGTTTAATTTCTTCAAATTATGATTCATATTGGAGTTAAAATTATAGTTTATCTTTTCATTCTGGCTCTTTACCTTTTTTCTATACCTTTATTTTCCTTTATTTGATTTATCTTGTTAGCTTTGGCGTTCATTTAAAAATTTACATTTAGACAAAACTGGAGGAGAATATTTATCTCTAGTGGTTAAAGCTCATTAATTGGAATTGGAAAAGAAGTTACAAAAGCATACTTTGGCTTTACCAGTAAATCCATTAGTACAGTGACACCCAGTGATGAATGTTAGGAACTGCATTGCAAATGTTTGTTGTCGTTGATTACGAGATTGGCAATGGTCATGGAATGTACAAAAAGCTATTTGTTGTGCGTAAATTGATTAATGCCTGTTGTGATTTGGTCAATGATTTTAATAGTATCTGTTTATGTAAAATTGCTGTTTAATTCACATCTATTGTCATGCACAGGATATAAAAATAGTAAGATTAAACGAGAACTTACCAGTTTGAAGTTTGATCTTTATTTTATGAGGAGTAACGTTGAGGGATTACGTGAAGACCCCGTCCAGTACGCATGCATGGCAATCTTCAAAGCAGCGGTGTGAAATCACAGATAACAGTTATTGAACTGAACATAGTAAGATAACAGAACCATAATACCAGTTGAACTTTATGATAGAGGGCTGGGAGCGGAGGGCACGTAATCCCTCAACGTTACTCCTCATAAAAATAAATATCAAACTTCAAACTGGAAAATTCTCGTTTAATCTTACTATTTTACTTCGGAGTCACGTGTGACTACGTGAAGATTTTAAAGCTCTGTGATTTCATGCCGTGGAACCGAGTCCAAGTGTCATACACTGCATCAGTAGGCCAATGATGAGTGAACATTAAGAATGCATTCAGACATGACATAGATATAGACATGTTGATGCTATTAATGAATAATAGTGGCAATAGTAACCTCCCTCAACCTGGAGGAAGTATGAACCATACCTAACATAGAGTTGGCAAATACCCCTGATCTGGCAATAGGTTTATTCTGAATATTTGGACAGATCAATAGCTTGACCATCCTGCAACCGCTAGGATGTGGTCCATCCCTGCTGCTGAGGTATAGCGGCCCTGGTGGAGTGAGACTCAATGTCAATGTACACTCCTGTTTATGCCAGACCCATATAACCATCTGGAGAAGGTGCGTAGTGATTCCTTCTAACAGATTTTATGTAACTAATAATATTGCTGTCAGTCTATAAGGCTCTTAGGGACCTTGACATACTGGTGTAAATGCGTGATCACACGCAACCCAAGGTCCATGGGATATGCAACTCTAGTTTGGTCTTGTGTCCCTGTCTAATCTGCTTGATTAATCATAAACAAAACATGTTATTATAGCCCGCAGATATGATCATCCTATCCAGTGTTGCAATGACTGGACCCATAGCGCTGAACTCAGTGCCATGGCGTAATCACTAGTACGTGAGTATGACAATGGACAGGGATGTTGCTGGTGCCCATCGGTGAAGTGACGTAGTACAATGTTAACAACCCATATCTCTGCGTCCCTAAGCCTGGGAGGTTTTAAGCTGACGATACCTTCATATTCTGGATATCAGAGGGTGAGACCGGACAGAGTGGTTTATGTACTCCTCAGCCAAATGATGGGGAGGTACTTAAGGCACAGTAATGGGATAGTAACTTAATGTTATAATCCCATAAAACTGAATTTTAATGTGTCAGTCATCCGTGCCGAGTTAAACGTAAGGAAGCATAAACAATGCTTCCCATCTCCTATGCAGATTGCTGCTATTTGGTGCTATCCCTGCAATCTGTAGTGAGCACTCTTAACGCTTATGGTTTGACAACCCGAGCCGCAGAAACGATCTCTCAGAGTCTGTAAGTCTATGAATTGATTATATCATGCAGAGGATGGTTTCAACATCACAACTGAACCAGCATCTTTTTATCCGGAATTAACCATGTAAGGTTTTATGTTCATTCTTCGCCTCAGCAGGAGCCATAAGAATATAACCCAGGCAGGCACTATGAAAACCCGGAAGCAGGAATCTTGCTGAATTTTGCAAGACCCGTCTATTGAGGCCAAATGGAGGAAGACATAAAAGAACATTCCTTCCTAGTGTAGCGAGAATGCACCCTTCGCCACTGTATGCCTCGTTCACTGTTGATTGAAACTGGATGCAAGCAACTCAATAGTTAGTGTTCTATCAATCCACATTGTCATCAAATACTTTGTGATCACACATTTATTCTGTGTTGTCATTGATTTTGCATAATAATACACCAGTGCTAAATGCGGTTTGGTAAAACTATCACCGGATCCTTTGATTTGATTGTACCTTTGTGATTAACATATACCACCACCAAAGTGTATCACCTTGGACTTGTGCATGCTGTATATGCATATCCACACACCCTTTAATGCACAGAATGCACCTGGTGTCCATTGGCAGCTGATACTGCTACAGAACTGCTGTAGATTTGGGAGCAACAGCAGGAGGAGATTAGCAAGAGATACGACTGATTGGCTCTAGCCCGAGTGGGAGGAGAGAAGTGAGTCAGTGCCGGGAAAACAGTTGAAAACTGAGGAATTTGGTTTGTAAATTGGTAAATCAGGCAATTTATCAGTCAATTTAAGCAAGACTGCTCTTAGGCAGCGGCAGTGAGTGAGCGGCCTTGTGAGTAAAGTGTGAGTCCTCGGAGAGGAGACCACGCAATACGCTTGAGAGGTAGAGACGAAAGAAGGAGATGTCAGGCAAGCTGATTCAGTGTGATGCTTGCAGTATGTGGGAGGTCAAGGACACCGCTGGTGCCTCTGGCTGCTACAAATGCGAGAAATGCATCCAGGTAGAGCTCCTAAAGGACCGTGTTGGGGAACTGGAAAAGCAAGTGGACGACCTCCGGTTGGTCCGAGAAACGGAGTCGTTCCTCGACAAGTCCTACAGTAAGATTGTTACACCTAAGGTACTGGAAGAGAGAAGGTGGGAGACAGTGAGAAACAGAGGGAAGCATGGAATGCCAACGTCCCCAGGTGATGTACCTCTTGTGAACAGGTTCACCCACTTAGAAGGTGTTGGGACAGAAGACGTGTTTACACTGAGCGGCGGACTGGCTTGCGATGCGAATAGGGCTGTTGAGCCAAAACCAAAAAGGCCCAAGGCAGGCAACGCCATTGTAGTGGGAGACTCCATTGTGAGAGGTACGGACAGGGGTTTCTGCGGCAACAGACGGGATGCGAGGATGGTGTGCTGCCTTCCTGGTGCCAGGATCTAGGATGTCACGGACAGAGTGCAGAAAATCCTCAAGGGCGAAGGTGAACAGCCGGAAGTGGTAGTGCATGTCGGCACAAACGATGTGGGAAAGAAGGGGTTGAATATTCTGCAGCGTGACTTTAGAGAGCTCGGAAAAATGCTGAAAAGCAGGACCTCCAGGGTTGTTATCTCCGGTTTGCTTCCAGTTCCTCGTGCTGGCGAGAGCAGGAACAGGGAGATACGGGACCTGAACGTGTGGCTGAGGAACTGGTGCACGGGGCAGGGATTTAGATTCTTAGATCACTGGGATCTGTTTTTGGGTAAGGGGGAACTGTACAAAAGGGACGGATTGCATCTTAACAGGTGTGGGACCAGCATTCTGGCAGGCAGGTTTGCCACTGCTACACGGGTGGTTTTAAACTGAATAAGGGGGGTGGGGTGTCAAATGGGATAGTGGAGGATGGAGTTAAAGGGAAAGGGTTTCTTAAATGTGTGAGTGTAGAGACAGAGGGGTGTAAAATGACGATAGAAGCTATAGGTAGCAAGGTGAAAAGTAAAAGTGGCAGGCCGGCAAATCCAAGGCAAAAATCAAAAAGGGCCACTTTTCAGCATAATGGTATAAGGGGTAAGAGTGTTGTCAAAACAAGCCTGAAGGCTTTGTGTCTCAATGCAAGGAGCATTCGTAATAAGGTGGATGAGTTGAATGTGCAGATAGCTATTAATGACTTTGATATAGTTGGGATCACGGAGACATGGCTCCAGGGTGACCAAGGCTGGGAGCTGAACATCCAGGGATATTCAATATTCAGGAGAGAAAGGAGGTGGGGTAGCGTTGCTGGTTAGAGAGGAGATTAACGCAATAGAAAGGAAGGACATTAGCTTGGAGGATGTGGAATCGATATGGGTAGAGCTGTGAAACACTAAGGGGCAGAAAACGCTAGTGGCATTTGTGTACAGGCCACATAACAGTAGTTGTGGAGTTGGGGATGGCATCAAACAGGAAATTAGAAATGCGTGCAACAAAGGTAAAACAGTTATAATGGGTGACTTCAATCTACATATAGATTGGGTGAATCAAATTGGCAAGGGTGCTGAGGAACAGGATTTCTATGAATGTATGCGGGATAGTTTTCTAAACCAACATGTAGAGGAACCAACGAGAGAGCACGCTATTCTAGACTGGGTATTGAAGGGTTAGTTAGCAGTCTTGTTGTGCGTGGCCCCTTGGGCAAGAGTGACCATAATATCGTTGAGTTCTTCATTAGGATGGAGAGTGACCTCATTAATTCAGAAACAAAGGTCCTGAACTTAAAGAAAGGTAACTTTGAGGGTATGAGACGTGAATTGGCCAAGATTGGCGACTGATTCTTAATGGGTTGACGGTGGATATGCAATGGAAGGTATTTAAAGACAGCATGGATAAACTACAACAATTGTTCATCCCAGTTTGGCAAAAAAATAAATCGGGGAAGGTAGTGCATCCGTGGATAACAAGGGAAATCAGGGATAGTATCAAAACAAAAGATGAAGTGTACAAATTAGCCAGAAAAAGCAGCCTACCAGAGGAGAAATTCAGAGACCAGCAGAGGAGGACAAAGGGCTTAATTATGATAGGGAAAATAGATTATGAAAGAAAACTGGCAGGGAACATAAAAACTGACTGCAAAAGCTTTTATAGATATGTGAAGAGAAAAAGATTAGTTAAAACAAATGTAGGTCCCTTGCAGTCAGAAACGGGTGAATTGATCATGGGAAACAAGGACATGACAGACCAATTGAATAACTACTTTGGTTCTGTCTTCACTAAGGAAGACATAAATAATCTGCCAGAAATAGCAGGGGACCGGGGGTCAAATGAGATGGAGGAACTGAGTGAAATCCAGGTTAGCCGGGAAGTGGTGTTGGGTCAATTGAATGGATTAAAGGATGATAAATCCCCAGGGCCAGATAGGCTGCATCCCAGAGTACTTAAGGAAGTAGCCCCAGAAATAGTGGATGCATTAGTGATAATTTTTCAAAACTCTTTAGATTCTGGAGTAGTTCCTGAGGATTGGAGGGTAGCTAATGTAACACCACTTTTTAAAAAGGGAGGGAGAGAGAAAAGGGGGAATTACAGACCAGTTAGTCTAACGTCGGTAGTGGGGAAACTGCTAGAATCAGTTATTTAAGAAGGGATAGCAGCACATTTGGAAAGTGGTGAAATCATTGGACAAAGTCAGCATGGATTTATGAAGGGTAAATCATGTCTGACGAATCTTATAGAATTTTTCGAGGATGTAACTAGTAGAGTGGATAAGGGAGAACCAGTGGATGTGTTATATCTGGACTTTCAGAAGGCTTTCGACAAGGTCCCACATAAGAGATTAGTATACAAACTTAAAGCACGCGGTATTGGGGGTTCAGTATTGATGTGGATAGAGAATTGGCTGGCAAACAGGAAGCAAAGAGTAGGAGTAAACGGGTCCTTTTCACAATGGCAGGCAGTGACTAGTGGGGAATGGGTCTCACGAGCGGGTTGTCCACCAATATGAAGCTGCTGGTTTTACTGCCAGCGGCTCAAGGTGAATTTGCCGCCGCTCGCTACACGCATTCCGCGGTTCCGAGCGCCTAGGTCCGTGGGCGGGATTCCCCGTGACCGGGGTTCCCCTCCGTCCCGACTTTGCCCCGGACTTTTAGCAGGACCTCTAAGTAGAGGTTCCTGCAAGAAGATTTAACCTGAAAGTTTTTTTAAAAAACTTACCTCAGGTCTGTTGCTGGCAGGAGAATCACGTTCACCCTGCCAGTTGTCACACAATGCGATAGACGTCACGCAATGCGATAGAGGTGACTCCGAAATAAAATAATAGAAAATTGTAGCAATTCACTATTTTTAGGATTAACCTCATTTATCTCTTGATACAATCCTTGTGATGAGCCCCATTACAGGAAGGATATGGAGTCTTTGGAAAGGATGCAGAGATTGTTTGTCAGAATGCTGCGTACATTAGAGCAGGGGTTCCCAACCTTTTTCGTCCCATTTTCCCCTGGCAACTTTAATTGCACATAACAATGTCATTTCACTTATTTCTGAACAACTAATGATACCGGTATACCAGAACCAAAAACAGTCAGTCAATGAGAAAAAAAAATGCACAAATCCAGAATCAACAAATTTACCCCCTGGGTAGGAGAAATTTACCCTCTGGGGTAAATTTACCCCAGGATGGGAACCGTTGGATTAGAGGGTTTTAGCTAAAAGGAGAGGTTGGAAAACTTGGATTGCTTTCTCTGGAGCGTCAGAAAGAGAGGTGAGATGTGATGGAAGTATATAAAATCATGGGAGGTATAGATGGGTTAGAGTTAGACAGTCAGAAACTTTATCCCAGGGTGGAACTGTCAATGACTAGCAGGCAGAGCTATAAAATCAGAGGGGCAAAGTTTAAAGGATATGTGTGGGGAAAGTATTTTTTCACAGACGGGCTGGTATTTGTCGATACTGGCACAAAGCTTGGAGTAGTGGGTGCCTGGAACATGCTGCCAGGGATGGTGTTGGAAACAGATATGGTAGTGGCTTTTGGAAAGGCACTTGTTTAAGCAGGGAATATGGGATATGGATCATGTGCAGGCAGGGGAGATTAGATTAACTTGGTATCATGTTTGTCAAAGACTTTGTGGGTGGAAGGGCCTGTTCCTGTGCTGTACTGTTCTATGTTTTATGATTGCACACAGTATTGGGGAATTGATGCAGTCTTGTGGCCACTAGATGTCACATGCGCACTATAAACAAGCCCTTCAGCGGGTGCTGTTTTCTGGACCTCGTTTGGCAGTGACCGAACAGTACAGAGCTGTTAGAGCAAGTAAAAGGAAAGGAACTTGCATGTGATGAAGATCCAAACTAAACACTAGAAATGCTGGCAATTTAAAACACATTTATCAACACCTACAAAATGTTTAGTTAATATTTCAGGTTGAAAATAAATAGCTTTCCCCTGGAGATACTTGCCATTGCTGCATAACAACACACGAGACAACTCATATGGGTAGTAAACAATGATGAATGCATTTTGGAAGTGTTTTTGAGCACAGTAATATGCCTGCCATTGGTCATTAATAAATCCAGTGTGGAGCCATGAATTCCAATATATATCCAAGGTGGAAATGTAAGAGACACAAACAAAATAAATAAGTTGTGAATCGTCCCGAGATTCAAAGCGTTTAGGGAAAAAATTCACGACCAAACCAAAGCGGCTTAAGATACAGTAATGATAATGTAATGCTGAAGAAGCATGATGCAGATACGTGATATTAATTCATACTGAATCTTATTTCTGTGATAGAATACCCCAATGGAGTGTTTCTGCACAATGAGGATTTTAAATTTGAGATGCTGAACGATGAATGGAAGGGTAGATTAGCGAATGTCAAGACAGCATAGGTGTGGCTGGTTTCACTGACTGAAGAGACACTGAGATACTACAGATGCTGCTTTACACCGAACATAGAAACAAACTGCTGGAGTAACTCAGTGGGCCAGGCAGCATCTCTGGAGAAAAGGAATAGATGACATTTCAGGTTGAGACCTTTCTTCAGACTGCGATATGTGGTGCTGGTGAATGCTGATTGTGCATGGAGACATAGCATCCACTGGAAATCTGTGCAGAGCATCCATTATAATCACAGTTTTTGTCAATTAACCAGATGTGAGAGGGGGAAGAAACATGTTCCTGACATGGGAATTTTATGAGATGAGTAATTCTAAATTGTATGTTCTTGCTGGCTGCTAATTCTGGCCTCTCTCTTAGATGCATGTTGGCTGGAGATGAGGGACTAAGAGGAGAAGGCAATCTTCAACTAGTTTTAGAGAAATTCAGAGTGAAGGTGTCAAACTTATGGTCTCACATTTTCAAAGGGTTGTTGTTACAAGGGAACAGGTTTAAGGATCTGACTAGTAGAACAGAAAAAAGGCTCACATCTCTTTAGTTACAAATCAGTTTTATTGGCAAGAGAGGTCAAAAACAATACTTGTTTTGCTATGCACGGGTCTGTTTTACAGCAGCACACCTCTCTCTCCCTCTCTTTGCCTCCATCCACACGCTGATCACGACTCAGCCTGTCAGTGAACCCCTCTCGTCCATGAACACATCATTTTATTGGCAAGAGAGAGAACAAAAAAAAACACTTGTCTTGGTATGCTTGGGGTCTGTTTTGCAGCAGCACACCTCCCTCTCCCTCTCTCTGCCTCCATCCACGTGCTGATCATGACTCAGCTTGTCAATGAACCCCTTCGTACATGAACTAACTTATGGATTCCTGACGCCTGTCTTTATACAGGTAAGAAATCAGCCAATAAGTCCTGGCCAATAGCGCTGCTCCCAAATTCAAACTATAACCAATGGCAGCAAGTTCCAGCCACAACGCCATGCGTTTTAAACATAGCGCTATAGGCTTTAAATATAGCACTACCGGCCACAGTGCTATAGGGTTTAAAAATAGCACTATAGGCTTTTACTATAGCACTACCGGCCACAGCGCTATAGGGTTTAAACATAGCACTATAGGCTTTTACTATAGCACTACTGGCCACAGCGCTATGGGGTTTAAAAATAGCACTATGTGTTTTACACACAGCACTATGGCCACAGCCCAGTCTGCTATGGTCACAGACTGTTCGGGCAATATCCTTGTATAACAGTTATGCTTCTCAAATCTGGACAATTGGGTCAGCTTGGTTTATGTTATTTGATGTTTGTGCTTTGATCTGCAGTCTTGTGAGAAGACGTAAATTCTGGAGATCCCATCCTATTAAATGTTAACATCAAGGTTCTCTTTGTTATGGATATGTTTTCATCTTCTTTTCTGAATTTGTGCAAATAAAGGAACTCTCTTTGTGCTATTCAGTGAAGGCCCCTTGTTTGTCATCATCTTCATCTATTATCTTTGGGATGAAACTAAGCAGGAATGGCCAGATATAGTTTGGTGCCCAACTAAAGTTCCAAAGTGCAGCATCATCGAAGGAACATCAAATAATAGGCTGTGGGAATGCTCAGTTGTAGACCGTGGACCTCCCAGAATTCCAAGGGAGCTTACAGCAACTAGTCTGGGTTCACAACCTGGAAAAAAACTGCTCATGCTTTTCTCTGGCAGGAGGGAATGGCGTTTAACAGTATAAATCTACCTGGCTGCAATCCAGAGACTACAGGATGAAAGTATCAGCTCGCTGGAACAGGCATGTGTAATTTGGGCTTGTGCCACCTTAATCCAGATTCCAAGGTACCAAGTTGTTCTGACCATGTCTTTGAGAGCCTGCAAATTGTTTTCATTTCTCTGAAGAGCCGATTATGGGCTGTGGGAAAGGGAGAGCATGTCACACTGATGCCGCAACATCAAGCTACTCTATAATCAATGCCCAGTGCTGAATCAGTGGGGAGAACCCTCACATTCACAATTATCTGTGTTAGATAAACAGCTGAATAGCGAATGGCCCTTTCCTTGCACGTAAGTGGCGTAATCCCTTAATTTAATCAATGCATTCATTCACTAAATCAATAAAGGAAACACAATATCAAATGCTTTATAAATGGTATAAATGCCATCTAGGGGATGGTATAATAATGTGGACTTCACTTCTTATGAACTATGGAATCTGCAATGCCATTTTTCCATCAAGCCATGATTGGAATAATTCAACACATGCTTCTCACTCACTGCTCATCCCCCAATATTGATCCAACTTAATGGGGGGTTGGATGTAAGTGCACAAGTTAAGGGTGTTGTCACTTTGAATGAGACCAGAACTGAAGAGGTAAAAGATCTTCATTCACAAGGTGACATTCAGGAGAGCACTTAGTGGAAAAATCTCCTGTAAGAATCTTGTTGGACACAGAGTACGTCAAGGTTTTCTACCCTTTAACCACAAAGGGATCAGCAGGATATTAAATACCATTTCAGTAGTTACTGTTATGTAGTTTACTTCAATATTTGTGGGTGCGGTCCAGTGGTTGACAGAGGGGGCACATCTCAACTGACAGCACTCCTCTGAATATTCCAGCACTTTGTTGAGAATCCAGACAACACTAACCAGTTGTCGTTTAGTAAGTTAATATTTTAAAAGTAAAAAGAAAGTAAAAAGTTAATATTTTATATTGTTCGAGTGAGACCTATCCTCCTTTTCACTGGCACAAAATCACAGATCTTTACTGCACAGAGGCAGCATATTCTAGCTGAACAAAAGATAATTACTTTGATATTCCACTGCCTATACAACCGGGTTGGAAACACCCACCATTTGTGTTCATCATTGTACCTTGGTGCATGACAATAAACTAAACTTAACTAAATGAAACTTACCAGCTCAGAAAAATGCAACAATACATTGCAATGCAGTCCTTCAAAAGTCATCAAAGTCTCTACCTCCAACCATTTTTCATGCAGTGAGTACCAAACTCGTAACCCTTTTTATAGTGAAAGCAAGTTTTCCTCGACTCTCTTCTAAACCATCTAGGTCCTTCTTGTTTATCCTGTTACAGGGCCATACAGTCATAGAGTGATACAGTGTTGAAACAGGGCCTTCGACCTAACTTGCCCAAACCGGCCAATATGTTCCAGCTACAGTCACTGGACCCTCTTACCGTTGGTCCATATCCCTCCAAACCTGTCCTATCCATGTACATGTCTAACTGTTTCTTAAACATTGGGATAGTCCCTGCCTCCACTACCACCTCTGGCAGCTTGTTCCATACACCCACCACCCTGTGTGTGAAAAAGTTACCCCTCAGATTCCTGTTAAATGTTTTCCACTTCATCTTAAATCTATATCCTCTGGTCCTCGATTCACTTACTCTGGGCATCTACCCGATTTATTCCTCTCATGATTTTATACACCTCTATAAAATCACCCCTCATCCTCCTGTGCTCTGAGGAAATGAGTCCCTCAACCTTTCACTATAGCTCAGACCGTCACGTCCTGGCAACATCCTTGTAAATCTTCTCTGTGCCATTTCCAGCTTGACAACATCTTCCCTATAACATGGTGCCCAGAACTGAACACAATATTCTAAATGTGGCCTCACCAACATCTTATACAACAACAACATGACCTCCCAACTTTTATACTCAATACTCAAGACTGATCAAGGCCAATGTGCCAATAGCCTTTTTGAATTCACTATCTACCTGCGACTCCACCTTCAAGGAACCATGCACCTGCACACCTAGATCCCCCTGCTCACAACACTCCCTAGAGCCCTACCATTCACTGCATAGGTCCTATCCATGTTAGACTTACCAAAATGCAACACCTCACATTTCAGTCGATAAAGAACCTGCTGCAATATTTCATAACCATCTTCACTATCTGCACCCATTTTTGTACCAGCTGCAAACTTACTAATCTTGCCGTGTATGTTCTCATCTAAATCATCCATATAGATGACAAACAGTAACGATACTATATGATACGATAAGATACGATAGAACTTTTTTTATCCCATTGACCACCAACAGTTGTAAAAACACAAAATACATGAAACATGAAATTAAAGTGATGAGTGGAAAGGCTTGTTCAGGATGCTCTGGTGTTTGATGAGCATCCTACCCTCCAAGACCACCTCCCATAAATCCAACCACCCCCAAGACGGAGTCAGCCTCCTTGATGTTTGTTGATCCAATTCTTGTCCGCAGCCTTCGTCCTGTTGCTCCAGCACACAACAGTGAAGAAGATGGCACTGCCTACCACCATTTGGTAAAACATCTGCAGTACCTTTCAGAGCCTTCTCAGAAAGTACATAAAGCTCTGTCCCTTCTTGTACAGGGCCTCAGCGTTCCTGGACCAGTCCAGTTTACTGTCCATGTACACTACAAAGTATTTGTACTCCTTGGATGGAGTACATTGATGGAGACAGGGGTGTTCCTCTCCTCCTTATGTCCACACCAACTCCATAGTCTTGTCAATGGGCCCAGCACCGAATCCTGAGGCACACCACTAGTCACAGGCCTCCCGTCCGAGAAGCAACCTTCCACCATCACCGTCTGCTTCCTTCCATGAAGCCAATTTTCTATCCATTCAGCTATCCCTCCTTGGATCCCATGTGGTCTAACCTTCCACAGCAGTCTACCATGTGGAAACATGTTGAATGCTTTGCTGAAGCCCATATATACAACATATTCAGCTCTTCCTTCATCGACCTTTTTGGTCACGTCTTCAGAAAACTCAATCAGATTTGTGAGACACGACCTCCCATATACAAAACCATGCTGACTATCCCTAACCAGTTCTTGTGCATCTAAATGCCTGTATATCCTATCCCTCAGAACACTCTCTAGTAACTTTACGACTACAGATGTTAAACTCACTGACCTATAGATCCCAGCATTTTCCCTGCAGCCCTTCTTGAACAGAGGCACACATTTGCAACCCTCCAGGCTTCTGGCACCTCTCCTATATTCAAGGACGACTCAGAAATTTCCACCAGGGCCCCACAATTTCCTCTCTAGTTTCCTGCAATGTCCTCGTATATATCTGATCAGGCCCTGGAGATTGGTCTACCTTCATACACATTAGTACCTTCAGCACCTCTTCGACCATAACACCGACTGCCCTCAAGTTCCTCCATTCTCCTGTCTTTCTCCTCGTTAAATACTGAGTAGAAATTTCCTGTGGACCTTGCCCATTTCCTGTTGACCGCTTTGATTCCTGAGGGGTCCCACACTCTCTCTAGTTAGCGGTCCCATCTGTGGGACACCACCAGTCTCCAGCAGCCAACCGGAAAAGGCCCCCTTTATTCTCATCATCGTTGAAAACATTAGCGACGCAGTGGTGCGGGTTTCCAACCGGAACGGTGATGGACGCATCTGTCCTCCAGTTCCTGCGGACTTCCGCCGCTGGAAGTATAGGATTTTGATGTGTGTGCTTCATCATCATTCCTCACAATGCTATGTATGACAGTGATCGTAACTGCTACTGAAGTGAGGATGGCCGTTGGATCGCTAGAAGCTCATCCTCCCTTTGACGTCTTGTTTTTGGTCCTGCTAGGGGTCCACAGCCCCCTCCTCACCTGGCAAACCAGGTGGGGGAGACGGTTTAGTTGCCGACTATCCAACCATGGAGCAGGTAGCACGGGATTACATGGTACCCGTGGCAGGGGGAACTCCCCCCGACCTGACCCTTTATTCTCCTTTATTCTAAACCTTCTGCCAGTCAATTCTCAAATATCTATTGAAATTTAAATCTCATATTAACTACATTTTTATATCTTGATGTTTAATTGAGCCTTTGTTTGTGCCATGTTCCAATAGTAATAGTGAAAGCTTTTCCAGAAATACATCTCACTTCCAGCCCTTCCTTGCAATACCACTTATTTCCACATGGTGGGGATAACACATTGGTACAAAGTTGAATGCAAAGCAATTTGATTTCATTGATCAAAAACACAAACTGCAGGAGGAACTCAGCGGGTCAAGATGGAAATGGATGGATGACATTTTTGGTCTGGGCCTTTCTTGATTGATAGTGGTTGATCGGAGATTACAGGAGAAAGAGGTGAGGTGAAGGGATGGAGAAAGGGTTGGCAAGTCTTATGTGGATAGACACAGAATGCTGGAGTAACTCAGCGGGACCGGCAGCATCTCTAGAGAGAAGGAATGGGTGACGTTTCGGGTTGAGTCCTTTGTTCAGACTTTTTTATTTAAGAGTAGATAAGGGGAATTGAAAAGTTGAGACGGTTGATTTCAAGCTGTCAGATAGAAATAAAAGGTCTTGAGAGGGTACAAGGCCGTCCAGGGGAGTCCAAGAGGAGGGGGACCGGTGGAGATGGGAAATGTCGAGTTATGCTTGTAATAAGGCTCGTACGACGACGTAAACAGAGTATACCTTTATTTAGCCTCTCTGTACAACAGCAGCAATAGCAACAGCAGCCTCGTGTGCAAGCCCAGGCAACTCCCTAACTGCCCACACCCTGGGTTCCAGTCACATCCGGTTACTGGAGCCTGGCTTCTGGCACACAGGGTCCTAGTGCCCCTCTGCTCAGCCTTACACTATTATTGCATAATACCACATCTCCCTTTCTTTGAGAACAAAGGGTGGACTACCTTTGTCTCTGCAGGTCTTAAGGGGTTTATTCTGCCCTTTTGCTGGAAGACCTGTCCCTGATCTAAGCATGCAAAATAGAAATAAAATAACTTACACGTTACCCATACTGTGAACTATTCTTTCAGGTTTCAGGTAAATGTAACAGGTTTACAGAACAATTTCACATCACATTTCACTCTCTCTTTCTCTTTATTGTAGAAAACAGATCAATAAATCACAAATCAAATCTCTTCGGCTTTCTAACCTCTCTCCCACACCTAGTCCGCACAGTCTCTGTGGTGGGGCCCTCTCCGCTGGGTGATGCTGTCACTGGTGGAGCTGGGTCTGGTGGAGCTGGCTCTTCTCCCACCGGTGGCTCATCCGCGTCGACTACCTCACTGTTGGTCTGCAGCGGCACCAAGTGCTGCCGGTTCCTCCTCAGTGTGCCCTGAGGCACCTGGACGATATAAGAGCGAGGGGTATTGTGTGTAGATAGCACTTTGCCCTGGACTCGTGCATCGGTGATCCACACATCCTCCCCAGGTGTTAGTGGCTCCAGATTTCTCGCTCTGTGCCTCTTGTCAAAGGATCTTGTGTCGTTCCACCTCTTCTCCCTTTCTTTGGCCCCTAGCGCGTTGTAGTCAGGCAAAACTGGATTCAGCAGGGTTGGAAGGGCAGGAACTGTAGTGCGGAGGCGGCGCCCATCAACAGTTCGGCCGGGCTATAGCCGTTCCGTAGAGGGGTTGCTCTGTAGGCCAGCAATGCAAGATATGGGTCTGACGCCTTTGTTAGCAGGTTTTTCACGGTTTGTACAGCGCGTTCCGCCTCCCCATTGCTCTGAGGAAACCTGGGGCTGCTCGTGATGTGCATAAAGCCATACTCTGCTGCAAAGGATTTAAAGTGGCTACCTGAGAACTGGGGCCCATTGTCACTTTTAATAAATTCACAAATTCCATGACGAGCAAATATGGATTTCAGGTGCACCACCACATCTGTGGACCTTGTGGGTGACAGCAGCGCAACTTCCACATATCTTGAGAAATAATCTACGACTAGCAGATAAGTCTTGTTTTTCAGCGTGAATAGGTCAGCTCCCAAGGTTTGCCAAGGCCTGTCTGGCATCTCCGTTGGCATCAGCGGCTCTTTGACGTTCCTTCGCTCTTGGATGCAGGTTCTACATTTCAGCACCATGTCATTCAGCTGGCTGCTGAGTCCTGGCCACCATACCGTCTGTTTGGCCCGGCCCCTGCACTTTGTCACCCCCAGGTGTCCTTCGTGTAGTCTCTGCAGCACATCACCTTGTAAGGCTGATGGGATGACGAGCCTCGTGCCCCGCAGCAGCAGCCCATCGTGCACAGTCAGCACTGCTCTATCAGCCCATGCAATACACTAACGTGTTCACCTGGTTTTCTGCCGACGTCGCGTTTAAATTGCTTGCAAGCCGAAAGCGGTCGAATCTCCTGATCCAACTCTCCCATTCTTGAGGCTTGGTAAAATCGAATGGCTCTGGAGGTTGTATTGTGAACGTAGCAGTTGGTGTAGGTTGCGCCATATCTGCCAGCTCGTCTCCTATTTCCCGCCAAAACGATACACCGTCCTCTTCTTCTTTATTTATTTTCTTGCTTACAAGTCTCCCAGTTCTGACACCATGTCGAGTTATGCTTGTAATAAGGCTCGTACGACGACGTAAACAGAGTATACCTTTATTTAGCCTCTCTGTACAACAGCAGCAAAAGCAACAGCAGCCTCGTGTGCAAGCCCAGGCCTCCCTAACTGCCCACACCCTGGGTTCCAGTCACATCCGGTTACTGGAACCTGGCTTCTGGCACACAGGGTCCTAGTGCCCCTCTGCTCAGCCTTACACTATTATTGCATAATACCACAGGAAAGGGGTCATTACTTGGTGAGGATTCCTTCCTATAGAAACAGGCAGGGAGGCGGAGGTGACGGAAGAAAAGATCCAGGACTCAATGAGCTGGGGTGCAGGGAAACGTAGGTGAGGCCTCTGTTGAGAACAGACCGTTCTATATTGGAAATGGGGAAGTCAGGAGGGATGGTGAAGATGTGACAAGGGTGGGGGTTGGGGTCAGAGAGTGGGAGGGGAGGGGACGGAAGTTGAGGCGAGCACCGGTGGGGGAATGATGGGGAGGAGGGAGGCGTGAGGATTAGTGAATGGGTGGGGAGTAGTTGCCTGGAGATGGGGAGAGGGGTGATGGTGGACTGAAGGGAGTGTGTAGGTTGAGAGAATAAAGGAGTCAGGGAAAGAGTGGTCTTTGTGGGAAGTGGAAAGGTGTGGATGCAGAGGCTGATGAGGTGAAAGGTGAGGATCAGGGGAACTTCATCCGTGTTCTGCCTGGGGGGGTGGGAGGCATGTGAGCAGGAAACGGAAGATACACAGATGATGGCTCCATCCACAACTATGGGGGTGGGGGGGGGGGGTGTGGGGGGGGGCGCTTCCTGAAAAAAGAGGATAGAGCCTTTAAAGATTCAGGGGGTATGGGGAGAAGGCAGGAACAGGGTACTGATTGGCGATTATCAGCCATGATCACATTGAATGGCGGTGCCTGCTCAAAGGGCCGGATGGTTTACTCCTGCACCTATTGTCTATTGTCTATCACAGACATCTCAGTGGAAAGAATAACCTTGAGGTCAAAAGTGCGGAGATGGAGAAACTGTGATGAAGGGATGGCATCCCTGCAAGAAACAGGACAGTGTGGGATGTAGTCTGGACAGCTGTGGGAGACAGTGGGTTTTAGTAGATGTCTGTGGATAGTCTGAGATTGAGACTGAGGGGTCAAGACAAGTGAGAAAGTTGTCAGAGATGATCTGTGAATTTGAGGGCAGGAAGAAAGTTGGTGGTGAAGTCACAAGGAAAATGTACAAACTCCACACAGGAAACCCGCAAGGACAGGATCAAACCTGGGTCATTGGAATTGCAAGACAGTGGCACCAACTGCTCTACCACCATCTGATAAGCAGCCTGGTTTCATTACTATATTGTTGAAGCAAAACAGAATGCATCTGCCTGGCTTGCTCAGTCAAGATCAACTGAAAAAAACAATCACGTTTCTTGTGTCTAGAGGCATATATGTGAGATTGGACGAAGACAGGAGATTCCCTTCCTTGAAGAACATTGGTGCACCTAATGTTTTTTTGTGACAATCCAGTATTTCCTGGACACCACTACTAATGTAATTTATTTATATATATATATTTAAAGTTTCTAGTTTAGTTTAGAGATACAGCGTGGAAACAGGCCCTTTGGTCCACCGAGTCTGTGCCGACCAGTAACCCCTGCATATTAACATTATTCTACACACACTAGGGACACTTTTACCAAGGCAATTAACCTACAAACCTGAAGATAGACACGAAAAGCTGAAGTAACTCATCCGGTACATGCAGAATCTCTGGAGAGATGGAATGGGCGAAGTTTTGGGTCCCGCTGAGTTCCTCCAGCTTTTTGTGTCTATCTTTGGTTCAAACCAGCATCTGCTATTCCTGTACAAACGTACAAACTCCGCAAAGACAGCATCCGTGGTCAGGATCGAACCCGGGTCACTGGCGCTGTAAGACAGCAACTCTACCCCTGCATGGCCGTGCCACCCAAGTGTTATTACATAACATTACATAACTAACTGAGTTCAAATTATGTTCACAAATGCTGCAGTAGATTTGAGTTCACCGCTCTGGATAATTATGTCAGGGTTGTGCATTGCTTGGTTTAAGATTGTTGTATACCGTGATACTGTGAAAAACTCTGTTTTCCACATTCGCAATGCCTACTTATATTTTACGACTCTTTGCATTACGTAATCTTGTATTATTCTGGTCCGTTGCAGTGCATTACATCAATTTATCAGAAATGATGACTATTCAATAAAGTGAAAGTCTCCATAAAAAGGGAACTGATCTGACTTTTTTTTAATCTTGTTTTTCTTCTAAAACATGTGGACATTTTAGTATTAACACAAGTAGATATCAAGATTCCTTAAACATAATTCTAAGGTTGAACAAGTTAAAGTAAACAATGGGAGCCCATACTTGAAAGCCAGCAAACTAACTCACCAATGATATGTTAAATAAGTTTAAAACCAGTTGCTCACACCTTTTTAAGGAGGTTATTAATTTATGAGATAATGTTATAAAGGGATACAAATAAGGTTTTGATCATTTGTTAATTGTCAGTCGGTTTCATGCCTTCGGCTATTACTGATTCCCTTCTATAAACTGGCTGATTACTTTCACTATTTTATTTCACCACTGTCAACATGTTGATGATTCTCTCGTGGTTTCATTCCAACTCAATGAAAGTAAAGGAACACTGCTGATGCTGAAAATCTGTAAAAGAGAAAATGCTGGAAACACTCAGCATGTCTGACAGTATCTGTGCAAAGAAACAAAGAGTTATGTTTTCTCAGGTTCGAGACTTTTTGTCGGGGTGCTAGCTGATGGTCAAGTGAGAGAGAACAGTTCACTAGGAAATAAGTGAAGGAATGGAGGGGATGGGAATGCTCAAAGGGACAGTAGCGATGGGCTGAATGACCTTCAGGTTTTATGGAAATATGGGAAATATTATTTTCATCTTTTGACAGATTCTGAATAATATTGATTTTTTATAAATAGACAGCCATAGACTGTCATATGAATGGTGAGCAAGATTGCTGGCATTCCTAAGGTAGAGGTAAATGTCTTGCTGTCTATCAACTGGGAGCAACCCTACACATGGATCACAAAAGCAAGAGATTCTAACAGAGTGATAACAGGCCCCTCGGCCCAACTTCCCCACACCGGCCAACATGTCCTGCTTACTGCAGTCCTGCCTGCGTTTGGCCCATATCCCTCTAAACCTGTCCTATTCATGTACCTGTTCAAATGTTTCTTAAACATTCCATACCTGCCTCAATTATCACCCCCAGCTGCTCGTTCGATATGCACACCACTCTTTGTGTGAAAATCTTACCCCTCAGGTTCCGATTAAAACTTTCCTCCCTCACTCTGGAAGAAATGAGCATGGAGCATATGGCTGACAATCTCAGAGCAACAGAACATCTGCCCTGTTAGTTTTAGCAGTGGCATCCTCCAATCAAGCCTTATGTTGAAAAAATGCCTTTCATTTCGTAAGTAATCTTCATTAAGTTAAATATACTGAGAAACCATTTTATTCTGTTAATCAGTTCCATAATATAAACTACCTTGAACATTTTTTTAAATTAATTGACTTGGTTAAATTTTTGAATATCTTTTTAAATGTGTTTTTGCAAGGTTTTTGTTGTTTCCGTGCTTCTTAATAGCTTTTGAACTTTATTGTATGACACTACATTCTAGAGAAAGTTTGTTTCATGGGCAAGGTTCAACTCAACTCTGCTCAACTCCTTTCTCCTCAATAGGAATTTTGTGATGGATATTTTAAATTGAAGGTTTTACTGTGCCATAGAGTTTCATTGCAGAGGTTAATGTAGCTTCTCCAGGCAGGTTCACAGGAAGAAAGCAAAGAAACTAGGTAGAAACTTACCTCAGAGATCAGCAGGAGCAGGATTGCAAAATTCATGCCATTATAAAGAAAGGTATAGCTGAGAGTAGCTTTAGTTATATTTGTGGGAAGCGGAAAAGAAACACAAACAAAATTGTGCTGATTCATTATTGCTTGGCCTGCGTTGTCATCAAGACAGATACACAATGAAATGGGCAGACACAAGGAACTACACATGCTGGTTTACAAAATAGGACACAAATTGCTGGAGTAATTCAGCAGATGTGAAATGGGCAGAATGTAAACAAGGGGAAGTACTTGAATGCTTCCAAGCAGGACCTTTCCACAGGCCATGTCAAGCATGGGCCAGACCATTCACGAATGCTGGTGAGCATGGCACTTTACTGTTGTTACATAAGTGTCCTTGGGCACTCGTGTATCCACACATCTTATCTCCACAAGTAGATACAGCATTTTGTGTTGGCCTACAATGTTAAGCACACGGCGAAAAGGAAGTAAGATGAACAGATCCAGAGTAACAATCCCTCTTCTTCATGTGTGGAGATTATCCCATTGTCTATGCAAATAAAATTGCTTTTCAATTGTTGATGGATAATGAAGTAAAAAAAATAGAAGAATACTCTCTCTTTGCAAGCCTGTGCCCTATTTAGTGTTTACTCCCCGAACACAAGATATGTGGAATTTATTGTATTGCTGATGTGAATTCGATTGTTTTCCAATATATTTAACTTGACAGCCAACTCTCTCCTCGATTTTTGATGGTGAAAATAAACTTCTTGTGGGTCAATAGCAAAAACCCACAATGAGTTTATAGCTCATGTGCTGTTTACTCTGAACAAACCCAATGACTTATTGTTGATGTTAAATGTTTCCTTTAAAATGGTAAATCTCTGAATGAGGAATGTTTAAATCTCCTTTAACTTAAAGTCTTCAATTATCTTCTTTAGATCAAACTACGACTATTCAAAGGTACACAAAAGTGCTGGAGAAACTCAGCGGGTGCAGCAGCATCTATGGAGCAAAGGAAATAGGCAACGTTTCGGGCCGAAACCCTTCTTCAGACTTCTTCATCTCTTTACTTATAAAACTCTGATCTTGTGTGTGTGTGTGTGTGTGTGTGTGTGTGTGTGTGTGTGTGTGTGTGGTGTGTGTGTGTGTGTGTGTGTGTGTGTGTGTGTGTGTGTGTGGTGTGTGTGTGTGTGTGTGTGTGTGTGTGTGTGTGTGTGTGTGTGTGTGTGTGTGTGTGTGTGTGTGTGTGTGTGTGTGTGTGTGTGTGTGATCGATCACATCTTCGTGAAAAAATGACGTGGTAATGGTAACATTTTTACATATTCTGGTAGACATTTTTCCCCTGGAGTCCAAAATTGCCTTATCTGAATATTTAATGCTTTATTTCTTGTTATTAATGAAAATGTTCAAAAACTTGACAAAGCTTTGTATTTAAAAATGACTGTCTTTCACTGATGACGTCACAATGGGTCTGCATGCCTTCTTCCTTGCGCTGTGAGTGACGTCACCCTCCCACCTCCCCCCATTATTCAAAAGACGCAGCTGGAGTTGAAATTGGACTGTCAACTGAAGACCCAAGATCATAGCTGAAGACTGCGGCAGCCCAACTCGCGGTCCTTTGGTTGATGCTCACTCGCTCACTTGCTCGCCCCCTCGCCGTCTCGCCCCTTCTCAGCCTCACCCCCTCACCCCCTCGCCCCCTCACCGCCTTGCTCGGGGTTCTGGTGTCGGCGCATGGTGGGGAGGTTGCTGCCGCTCTCTGCCTCTGTCGCTTCCCTTTCGCTGTCCTCAGCCTCTGCCCGCTACATCTGCCCTCTGCCCTGCCTCTACCCCTACCTCTGCCCTCTGCCCTCCTCCCTCTGCCCTCTAGCCTCTGCCCTCTGCCCTCTGCCCTTGGTCTCTGGCCTCTGCCCTCTGCCCTCTGCCCTTGGTCTCTGGCCTCTGCCCTCTGCCCTTGGCCTCTGTCCTCTGCCCTCTGCCCTCTGCCCTCTGCCCTCTGCCCTGCCTCTACCCCTATATCTGCCCTCTGCCCTGCCTCTACCCCTATCTCTGCCCTCTGTCCTCTGCCCTCTGCCCTCTGCCTCAAAGATCCTATAGCGGAGCAAGATGGCCTACTCCTACGAAAAACATGTAGTATGGTCATGGGCAGATTAATGGATATTTATAGGACCCATTTCAGTAACCATCCTCCGCCATCTTGCTTCCGCCATCTTGCTTTTATTTATTACTTCTGTGGCATATTGAAAATTATATTTAGCCTGTTCAATCTCTCAGTGTAGTTAGATCATAGAGCTCAGATAGACGAGTCCTCATAGCCACATCCTTGTAAAAATCTTCTCCTCAAGAGCATTTTCTTTCTACCTCTGTTTTATTTAATGCAGAATAAGAACATATTGACTCTGTTTTGTACTGAGAATTTTATTAGGTCTGCCCGAACTTTCACTATAGTTCAGATCTTAGAGCTGGGTGCTCCCCTTTGTCTCAGATACAGTTGAGGCCTCAATAGACAATAGACAATAGGTGCAGGAGTAGGCCAATTGGCCCTTCGAGCCAGCACCGCCTTTCAACGTGATCATGGCTGATCATCCCCAATCAATACCCCGTTCCTCCCATTCCTCCCCATATCCCCTGACTGCTATTTTTAAGAGCCCTATCTAGCTCTCTCTTGAAAGCATCCAGAGAACCTACCTCCACTGCCCTCTGAGGCAGAGAATTCCACAGACTCACAACTCTCTTGGAGAAAAAGTGTTTCTTCGTCTACGTTCTAAATGGCTCACTCCTTATTCTTAAACAATCCTGGTTCTGGACTTCCCCAACAACTTCCTGCCTCTAGTGGGTCCAAGCCCTTAATAATCTTATATGTTTCAATATGTTACCCTCTCATCCTTCTAAACTCCAGAGTGTACAAGCCCAGCTGCTCCATTACCTGCATGTTTACTTTCATAGACTGATGTACAAGGAACCCCAGATCCCGTTGTACTTCCCCTTTTGCCAACTTGATGCCATATAGGTAGTGCTGGAATAGGTGTAGGAGTACTAGTTGCCTCATGGCAACATCCTTGTAAAAATCTTATCAAGAGTTATTTAATGCAGAATAAGACCATATTGACTGCATGATATTTTCTGTAATTTCAGATGTCGACAGTGTGTCCAGAATACTTGCAAACATGATCTCCTACACCAAACTGCAGAGTATTTGTCAGATAACTGCCGTCTTATGTACATTGTGTGAAGTTGTGATTTGTTAGCTGCGCAAAACAATGCAAATGGTGATTTATTGATTATTGTATCTACGTTGAACGTTTGCTCTTTGGTGTAAGTACGGGTGGAGCTATCATTGTGTTACATACGTTGAATTGTACATCACTTTCACTGGTTAGCTGATATGCTGAACACTGCAACCCTGTATATCTCGCGCACAGAATAATGTGAATTATGTAAATCTTACTATGCATGTCAGAAATAAAGTGTTAACCATGTTAATGGATTTCTATTATGAATTATTTAAAATTGAGTGGGTTGGTGCAATATTGGTACCATATGCTGCTAATGTGTCGCTATCAGATATTCAGTGTTAAAAAGAGAAATAAATTGCAATAAAAGCAAAACGATGTTCCTTCCAGAGCGTGTGGGGAGTCTGGCTTGGATCAGCATGGCTGAGCCACCTAAGTGAAGTTGCAGGGAGGTTTACAATGTTTTTTTTATTTCATGTTGTCCCTTGTCTAGTCTGAAATAAAGTTCATCATTGGATATAAAAATCGGAAGAAATGTAAATGTGTGTGTTATATTATTATATACATCTATATCACATTCATGTATGTGTGTTCTTTCCAGCACAATCTAATCAGTTGTATGCTCGCTAAATAAAACCATCCTTAAGTTATACATCATTTGTAAATCTTGCTTAAAAAAATTTAATTTTGTGAAATACTTAATTTAGATAACCCCACCATTTACAGACAGATCTCATTCCACTCTCTGGCTATTGGGAAGACCAGACCCATTTTATTGTTGAGAAACAACTCCATAGACACAAAAACATTCAGTAACATTCCAGGGCCAGAGCAACTGGAATCTTCATATTGCTATTATTTTCCCAAATACTGCAGTTGTGAACAGTGTGATTAGATGAATAAATTACAGAGTGCAAGTGTAATATAAAATCAACTCAAACACAGCATATGAGCCATTTAAAAAGAAATGATTTAAAAAACATTAAAAAATAAAATTACCAGTCAAAATTTATAAACATTTTATTCTTTAACAAGAATTAACAGAATTATGAATCTAACCCTATATCACACACACAAACTGTTCCCCCGCAACGTTGATTACACTGCGAGTCGGGTCGGGTAGGTTCCGGTTACTACAAAATCAACTCAAACACAGCATATGAGAAATTAAAAAGAAATGATTTAAAAAACATTAAAAAAAGAAAATTACCGGTCAAATTTTATTCTTTAACAAGAATTATGAACTAACAGAATTATGAATCTAACCCTATATCACACACACACTCTCCCTCTCTAGCCACACCTGCGCTGTTGGGGGCTATGCGTGAGTGGATAGGTCGGGGGATGGGGTAAAAGGAGCGGGGGGGTGGGGTAAAAAATATTAATAATATTTATAATATCTAGGGGAATGGTTAGTGTGTGTGTGTGTGTGTGTGTGTGTGTGTGTGTGTGTGTGTGTGTGTGTGTGTGTGTGTGTGTGTGTGTGTGTGTGTGTGTGTGTGTGTGTGTGTGTGTGTGTGTGTGTGTGTGTGTGTGTGTGTGTGTGTGTGTGTGGATGTGGTTAGTATGTGTGTGTGTGGATGTGGTTAGTGTGTGTGCCCGCATACTAGAGGCCCACGAGAGGAAGATGACCAAGTATGAAGAACTGGTCATAGACTGCCGTAAGCAGGGCTGGAAGGCAAGGTGTATGCCCATCATGGTTGGCTGCAGAGGCTTTGCAGGGTAATTGCTCTACAAAGCCTTGAGTGCACTGGGCATCAAGGGAGTGGCGAGGAGAAGAGCCATCAAGAACACCACAGAGGCAGCGGAGAAGGCCTCGAGATGGCTCTGGATCAGGAGAGAAGGTCCATGGGAGGAGCAAATGCCACCTGAACACAAGTCGTGGTCAGGTCAACCATGACTGGGTCGCCTGAGTGAGGGAATCTGATGTTGAAAGACCCAATGACCCCAGTTTACATCACTGATGATGTGTTCAGGAGCATCAATAGACGTATTTTTTATCAATCTCCACGATTATAACTCTTCAATGTCTGTCTTCTTTTTTCTGACTGTCTGAGGATTCCTGGTTTTCATCAGCAATCAATTGATGGCCACACAAGAAACTATAGATGTTGGAATCGAGTAAAACGCAAAGTGTTGAAATAACGAAATTTTTACTTTAGACTTTGGTGAAACAGCATGGAAACAGGCCCTTTGGCCCATCAAGTCCAGATCGACCAGCGATCACCCCATACTTGCACTATCCTGCATTCATTCATCATCGTTGAAATCATTAGCGATGCACTGGTGCTGGTTTCCAACGGGAACGGTGACGGTTGCCCCGCACATCTCTGTCCTCCAGTTCCTGCAGACTTCTGCCGCTGTAAGTACAGGATTTTGGTATGTGTGCTTTATCATCTTTCCCTTTTGCGTACCACAATAATCGCAACTTCTACTGAAGGAAGGTACCTACTCACTGGGGTCAATTTATAATTTTACCAAAGCCAATTAACCTATAGACCTGCACATTTTTGGAGTGTGGGAGGAATCCCAAGTACCCGGAGAAAATCCACGCGGTCACAGGGAGAAAGTACAAACTCCATTCAGACAGCAACTGTAGTCAGGATGGAAACTGGGTATCTAGAAACAACTGTGCTACTCCATGAAGGGAATTGATAGGTGACGTTTTAGGTGGGTCCCTATATTACCAAACCTGTAAGTTCTGGAATTCATACTTTAAACCTTTTTATTTCTCTCCTTTCATCTCCTCAAGGCATTACTTTCAGATTCACCAAAACTTTGATCATAATCTCTTTACATTATAATGTCATGTTTGTCTGTCTGTATTCCTATTAAGTATCTTGGAATGTTTATTATGCCAAATAGCTACATGTTTCATTTTCAGTTTGGAGGTACAGCATGGAAATAGACCCTTTAGTCCATCAAGTCCATGCTGAACATGTCATCCATGAAACTCATTAACTTTAATATCAAGCAATTTAACACAAGAACTAAAACAAACCAGATTTTAAAATATCACAAACACAATTATTTTTATTTAAACTAAAAATGCAGAGAAATAAAAATAATTCTTAAAATTAATGCAGATTATTCATTTATTTATCAATTCTGTGGGATCCCTCTCATTGACAAGCCAGCATTTATTGCCAATAGCAAGCAAATTGAATAACAACTTAATAATTTGATAAAATCCACATAAAATATACCGTGGGAAATATTGCAGCCATTTCAAGAAGTTTATGTAAATAGCGAACTTAATTAGTAATATCTTATTAAAATCGTATTGTGTAGACATCATGCTTTGACAAGTGGAAATATTAGAAACAAAGTAGGAAATTGTAGAACAAGCTCTCAGAAGTTATAGAGCGAAGCGTTCAGTTGCATCATTTGTAATAGTTGAGGTGATCCAGAAGTGGAATTGAGTTCAATCGATTAATTTCTTAGTTTTGGGTCCAAAGCCTGAAAAATAAAATCATTTTTCAATTTTCTCATTTATAATGTACCTCACGATATGTTCAGTAAATACATTACAAGGTGAGATAAAACGGTACTTTATATAAGCTGAGAAATATCATCACTGCTGATGAAACACATTGAGAAAGCAGGAGAGTCTCTCCCATCTGTCCCAACAATTATAGAAACATAGAAACATAGAAAATAGGTGCAGGAGTAGGCCATTGGGCCCTTCGAGCCTGCACCGCCATTCAATATGATCATGGCTGATCATCCAACTCAGTATCCTGTACCTGCCTTCTCTCCATACCCCCTAATCCCTTTAGCCACAGGGGCCACATAAAACTCCCTCTTAAATATAGCCAATGAACTGGCCTCAACTACCTTCTGTGGCAGAGAATTCCAGAGATTCACCACTCTCTGTGTGAAAAATATTTTTCTCATCTCGGTCCTAAAACATTTCCCGCTTATCTTTAAACTGTGACCCCTTGTTCTGGACTTCCCCAACATCGGGAACAATCTTCCTGCGTCTAGCCTGTCCAACCCCTTAAGAGTTTTGTAAGTTTCTATAAGATCCCCCCTCAATCTTCTAAATTCTAGCGAGTACAAGCCGAGTCTCTCCAGTCTTTCGTCATATGAAAGTACTGCATCCCAGGAATCAGTCTGAAGAACCTTCTCTGTACTCACTCTATGGCAAGAATGTCCTTCCTCAGATTAGAAGACCAAAACTGTACGCAATACTCCAGGTGTGGTCTCACCAAGACCCTGTACCACTGCAGTAGAACCTCCCTGCTCCTATACTCAAATCCTTTTGCTATGAATGCTAACATACCATTCGCTTTCTTCACTGCCTGTTGCACCTGCATGCCTACTTTCAATGACTGGTGTACCATGACACCCAGGTCTCGTTGCATCTCCCCTTTTCCTAATCGGCCACCATTCAGATAATAATCTACTTTCCTGTTTTTGCCACCAAAGTGGATAACCTCACATTTATCCACATTATACTGCATCTGCCATGCATTTGCTGCATCTGCCATGCATTTGATCTGCCATGCAATTATGCATGTTATAATATCACTACTAACCATAACTTTACTCAATCAATTCATTGAACCATAGAATTATAGAAACATACAACACAAGTGGGGCGGCACAGTGGCACAACGGTAGAGTTGCTGCCTTACAGTGCTTTCAGCGCCAGAGACCTGGGTTTGATCTCGACTATGGGTGCTGTCTGTAAGGAGCTTGTATGTTTTCCCCATGATCGCGTGGGTTTTCTCCAAGATCTTCGGTTACCCCCTCAACTCCAAAGACATACAGGTTTGTAAGTTAATTGGCTTGGTATAAAAGTAACTTGTCTCTAGTGTGTGGAGGATAATGTTAATATGCGGGGATTGCTGGTTGACGCGGACTTGCTGGGCTGATGGGCCTGTAACCGCGCTATATCTCTAAATTAATTAAAAAAATTAATATTAAAAAGAACCAGGTCCTGATGAAACACCACGTCCATGCCGACCATAGTAACTATCGAAGGTACACAAAAATGCCAGTGCCCCTTTAATATAAAGGGCTGTGCCTCGTGATCGAGAGCAGGTGACCTTGGAGAAGTGTCCGTGGGTGGGGCAGAATAAATCATCCTTACAAGATGTCGGACGTGTTTTCCTTCTGCTTGTGCTAGTCACAACAGGGCCTTACATGGTCTCAAACATTACAGCCAGATCTGAATTCGACTAGCTACATAACTACTGTGGCTAATAGAACAGATCAGAGGCTGGGTGCCCTTCAGCAGGTATCTCAGATGTTTGCACCCCAAAGCCTAGTCACCGTCTACAAGGCATAAGCCAGGAGCATAATAGAATCCTCTCCCTTTGCCTGTGTTAGCTCCAACAACACTCAAGCAACTCAACAACATCCACCAACTTGGCATTCTTTACCACCTTCAATAATAACCTATCCCTGCAGTGAGTACCATTAACAAAATGCATTACAGCTACTCACCTCGGACACTAAGAGCATTTTCCAAACCTGTAACTTCTCTTGCAGGGACAAAGGCAGTAAACACATGGGGACAACATCATCTGCAGCTTCCTCTCCAAGTCCAATACCATCTCATTTTGGAATATTTCCTCAATCAATCATTGGTGTTGAATCTTAATCCTGCAACCTCCTATCATGGCAAAGATGGGAGCACCTTCATCTGAGAACCGCAACAGTTCAAGAGGAAGGTTCATCGGCATTATCCCAAAGACAATTAGGGATGGTGACTAAATGTAGGCCCTATCAGTGTCATTCAAATCCTGAAAAATCTTTCAAATACATTGGAATACCAACCAGCCTTAAAGATGGCCTTCAACCATTTGGCACGGGGATTCACACAGATTTTTTTCCCACTTTTCATCTTGACTCTGTGAAAAGAAGATACATTTTAGAATCTAATCCACAGAAATTGAATGCCTTCCTCTGAAAGGCAGAGGCTTCAGCAAAAATTAGAAAGAAAGCTGTTAGGATTTGCTTCAACACGATTTCATTAAAAATAATTTAAATAAAGAACACACATTAATACAAAAGCGGGTGGAGGGGTTACTCCTTTGATTCAAATGTAATGTGAAGACTCACATTATCTCCAGGCTCTCACAGTTCAAACCTCTGGGAATATATTTAATGCTCTTCATGAACTTCGGGCGAATAAATTTCCAGGTTGATTGAATGCATTGACAACGTCTTTGGATTTTTAAGGTGGGAATACCTGTGAATGGATATTATGGCTGTATTCATTGGAATTATACTCAATTCACTTCTTAGATATTAGTAATCAGTGCACTGCTGAAACACTGTCTGATATTAAAACATAATGATGCAGAATTTGGACATTCGCTTTCCCATCTCCTGAGGCTCCACACATAGTTGACCACTTTGGTTTCTGAGGGAATTTATTCTCTCTCTGATTACTCTTTTCCCTTAAAATACATAAATTATTATTGGATTCTTCTTGAACTGGCAGAGCCATCTCATGGCCCCTTTTGCCCTGATTTTGTTCTTAAGTACACTCCTCAATCTTCTACATTCCTCCAGGGATACACTTGATCCCAGCTGCCTACACCCACACATGCCTCTTTTTGTTTCCTGACCAAAACCTCAATTTCGTTCAACATCCAGGATGCCTTAAGGGGCTGTTCATTCTAACAAGAAATGCCCTTCATTCTAACAAGAAATGCATGCCTTGAACTCTCCCCATCACATTGTCAAGGAGGCTTTGAGAAAATCCTTGTATGATTCGCTCTGTCCACTGGGCAATCATTTCCCGTGGTTGAGTCTGTTTCAGCATGGTGGTGCTGGGCGTGTGAGTTTTGGGCCCGATTTCCCATTGGGGACCTATTCAGCAGCCTTGTCAACCTGCACTGCCCTCATCAATACATTATGTAATGTCTTAAACATTCAATCAAGTTGATCAGTTGATCTTCTCCCTTTAGCAAAACTATTCTGAGTCTTCCATTAATCACTTCCTATCAAAGTATATATGAATCCTCATCCTCGGATTTTCTTCAAATAACTTATTTCTTTTGAAGGAAGATAGAGCCGGGAAACCTGTGGTCCCTAGTTTAAATGGACAATGTGCGAGACACAATCTTTAAAGATAAACAAATAAAACTGCAGCTACTGGAATCTGAACCAAAAATAGGAATATTGGAAGAACTCAGCCTATCTACTTGACTGAGATAAGACTGAGTGTGGATATGATAAAAAAAAGTTGCTTTAAATGTATTTCTGGTGCACCACAAACATAGCTTCAGCAATATTCTTATTGATACATCATGGCTTACATTGTCTTAATTTGGTCTTTGGCTGAAAATGAATTTCTTCAGTCAAACAGTTCTACTCTGTAGCAGTAACTCAGCAGGTCAGCTAGCATCTCTAGAGAACAGATTCAATTTAATTTAACATGAATAGATGACGTTTCGGGTTAGTAAACAAGAAGCTGTCTGACCCATTGAGTGACTCCAATACGTTATGCTTTTTTTGTAAACCAGGAGTGGCTTCTCTTTCAGAAATCCCTCCTTCAATACCCAATTATTGATTATAATTGAAAGAAGAGATTTTTGTGCAACTGAACGGCAGAGAAGGCTTGAGGAACTGAATATCCTATTTCGAGCTCTTGAGTCTATGTTTTTTATCCTGCCTTTCTCTAAGACTTTATTCAATGAGTGACTCCATGGAAATAACAACCACTTTGAAAAATGGGAGAATGTTGATTAAATCATTTAGGATTTCTCACCATTTTTGGCTGTAATTGTATTCATGCTGTGAAGTTTAAATCAGCCGGCTGCCATTATAATTCAATGAGAATAACTATGCACAAGTAGTTGCATAATTATTATCAGTCCAAAATTATTTGCTTAAATTATTTGAAGATTTACAGAGACATTTTTCTTTCTTTTAGATGTACATTGTTTTTACCCTCTGCAAATGTGGAGCATTGAATTCCAAACGCTTACAATATAAATTAGAAAGGGAAAGACATTTCCGGTAAATCTCAAACATAATATCTTTGATTGACCTGTTCCTTCACTTTATGGTGAAAAGTACCTCTGATAAAAATACATTGAACATTTTTTTAAATGATATTTTCCAAATAACTTTACATGTCTAAATAGCGGCATGAACTTGGAGTCAAAAAACCAAGATGAACTCAGTTACAACATTCTTTGCCACATCCCAGAGCAATGAGACGTAAAACAAATCACAACCTACCATGAGCAGCAAAGGCACACAGAAGCAGAAGCAGAATTGCCATGGTAGATGTCCTGCTCATTTTTACTTCACTGTTGATTCGTCCTCTGCTGAGGAATCCTCTGTTTGTCCACGACTCTGTCCTTCCTCTCTGTTGGTGTTTGACTGAAGAGTGGTGCACTGAAATCCCTTTTATTGACCTCTTCCACTTTCAATTTGCACAATGTTTGGAGGTGAATTTTGTCAAAGAGGGAAACTCCTGAGGAACTTCCCAAACTTGAGTAAAGCAAACTTTAACTATTCTGTCTTTCATCGCTATGTAAAATCCACACGGAAAATCACTCCATGCAGAGGATGGGATGAGTTATCTTGAACTATCTAAACATTTTGAGAAGACCTTAAACTGCTCCTCATCTGCTTTGCTGTGATTGCACTTCCAGAAACTATTTTTGTGTTTCTTGCATCCATTGTATTGTGCCTGAGTATTCTATAATTGTAGGTCATTTTAATTGTTTCAGAGGCAATCAAACTAATCTAATAGCTTTAACATCTGGTTCAGTCAAGGGAGTGGTTAAATAATCTGGGATATACATTTCACATTAAAGATCAGGTAACCAAAACATGGTTATATAGTGCTCCACATAACAGCCTGGGTGAGTGCCCCACTGTTGCAGATCAACTCTACATTAAATCTCCCCATGGCTCAAGTAGGACCCTGGCACAAATTTGTTACAAGCAGCTGACTCTGACCAAATCAATGAGGTTATGAGGATAGAATGATGTTGCCTGTTATAGATCACATCTAATGGCACAGTCTGAACAAACCTTGCCCGCAAAAATATTTGGTTACAATTGAAAACATCCAATCATCAATAAAAATTAAAGAAGCAAAAAAAAATTATAACATTGCTTTATTTTTAGAACATAGAACAGGAACTGTTCCCAACATGATGGCAAGTTAATATCCTCTGCCTGCACGTGACCCATATCTGAAGAAGGGTCTCGACCTGGAACATCACCCATTCCTTCTCTCCAGAGATGCTGCCTGTCCTGCTGTGTCACTCCAGCACTTTGTGTCTATCTTTGCTTTAAACTCACATCTACAGTTCTTTCCTACACGTCTCTACCTTTTCATGTGCGTATCTAAAATCTTCCACCACCACTCCTGGTAATGCATTCCAGGCCCCCACCATAATAAGTGTAAAAAAACGCCCCCACATCCTTTTAGACGTTCCCCCTCTGACATTAAAATTATGCCCTCTATTTTTGATATCTCCAAACTGGGACCCAGGCTCTGACTGTCCATCCTGTCTATGTCTCTCACAACTTGATACATTTCCATCAGGCCTCCCTTCAGCTTCAATTTTTTAATTAACAAAACAATTGAAATTATTTGCAAACACTTAATGCACATAAATGCATTTAAATTTACCCAATTAAGTCAAAAGCAAGGGATTTTCTTTTACAAAGGTAAGTATGGATAGTGTTACTATTAGTGTTAGACAGTTGATTATTGATATGACAAAGTCTAAGGTGGAGACAAGAAACTGTAGATGCTGCCTGGCCCATTGAATTACTCCAGCACTTCCAGTGTTCTTTGGAATAAGATGCTTGTTGACATTTTAGAGAAGAAACAGATCTAATAGTTGAATTTTTCAATGTATTTTAAACAGAGGTACTTTCCACCATATTGTGAAAGTGAATATCAATAAAGGATGTCATGTTTGAGGTTTACAGGAAATGTCTTTCAATTTAATGTAATTTATATTATGGTGTGTTTGCTCAGCATTTGCAAAGGGCGACAGTGATTTACTATCTTTAAAAGATAGAAGAAATGGCTTTGTAAGCCTTCGTAAGTTACCATAGAAGCATTTGATCGAGATGCATCGTAGCTTAATTTGGGAACAGCTCCATCCAGAACCACCAGACTGATTCCTGGGATGTCAGGATTTTCATATGAAGAAAGACTGGATAGAATCGGCTTGTACTCGCTAGAATTTAGAAGATTGAGGGGGGATCTTATAGAAACGTACAAAATTCCTAAGGGGGTTGGACAGGCTAGATGCAGGAAGATTGTTCCTGATGTTGGGGAAGTCCAGAACTAGGGGTCACAGTTTAAGGATAAGGGGGAAATCCTTTAGGACCGAGATGAGATAAACATTTTTCACACAGAGAGTTGTGAATCTCTGGAATTCTCTGCCACAGAAGGTAGTTGAGGACAGTTCATTGGCTATATTTAAGAGGGAGTTAGATGTAGCCCTTGTGGCTAATGGGATCACGGGGTATGGAGAGAAGGCAGGTACAGGATTCTGAGTTGGATGATCAGCCATGATCATATAGAATGGCGGTGCAGGCTCGAAGGGCCGAATGGCCTACTCCTGCACCTATTTTCTATGTTTCTATGTTTCTATAAGAAATTATAGAGAATCGTGGACGCAGCCCAGACCATCACACAAAACAACCTCCCTTCCATTAACACTATGTACAACTCATGCTGCCTCGGCAAGGCCAGCAGCATAATCAAGGACGAGTCGCACCATGGCCACTCCCTCTTCTCCCTCTCTCATCGGGCAAAACGTATAGAAGTGTGAAAACGCACCCCTCCAGATTCAGGGACATTTTCTTACCAGCTATTATCAGGCAATTGAAACATCCTAGCAACAACGAGAGAGCATCCCTGGACTACGACCTATCTCATTGTAGTCCCTCAGGCTATCTTTCATCGTACTCTACTGGCTTTATCTTGCACTAAACGTTATTCACGTTATTCCCTTTATCATGTACTATACACTGTGGATTCCTCGATTGTAATCATGTATTGCCTTCCACTGGTTAGCACGCAGCAAAAGCTTTTCACTGTACCTCGGTACACGTGACAATAAACTAAACTCAATATGTCACTATTCATATGCAACAGAGTTCAGAAGAATGAGATCACCATGAAACTGGGCAGATTGTGAATGGAAGTGACAGAGCAGATAATAAGGAGGGTCTTAAGATCACAAGATCATTAGGAGCAGAATTACGCCCTTTGGCCAATCGAGTCTGCTCCATAAAGTCATAAGGTCATAAGGTAATGTGATAGGAGTAGATTTAGACCATTTAGGCAATAAAGTCTACTCCGCCATTCAATCATGGCTGATCTATCACTCCCTCCTAACCTCATTCTCCTGCCTTCTCCCCAGAACCTCTGACACCTGTACTAATCAGGAATCTATCTAACTCTGCCTTAAAATATTCACTGACGATCTCCACAGCCTTCTGTGGCAAAGAATTCCACAGATTCACCACCCTCTGACTAAAGACATTTCTCCTCATCTCCTATCTCCTTCCTAAAAGAACACCCTTTAATTCTGAGGCTATGACCTCTAGTCCTAGACTCTCCCACTAGTAGAAACATCCTCTCCACATCCACTGTGTCCAAGCCTTTCACTATTCTGTATGTTTCAATAAGGTCCCCCCTCATTCTTCTAAACTCCAGCGAGTACAGGCCCAGTGTCGATAAATGCTCATCATCAGTTAACCTATTTAATCATGGCTGATCTGCTTTCCCCTCTCAACCCTTTTCTCCTGCATTCTCTCTGTCACCTTTGGCACCCATGCTAACCAAGAACCTATCAATCACCACTTTAAAAATAGCCAATGACTTGGCATCTGCAGCCGTCTGTGGCAATGAATTCCACAGAGAGCGCCTGCATGGCGGCTAATCCAGCACTTTGGGCAAAATCTAAAGATAATAATTGGTCACTCCAACCTGAAATGAAGAGGCAGTAACAGTAAGTAATTGTCAGCTTCATCAGTATTCCCTGTGCTACTATTTGGGAATCAGTTTGGCTCTATTGAGTGAATTTGAAAGAATAATTTGAAAACATTTCGGTAATAGAGCCAGTATAACACTATTCTTTGCTGTGTCTGTTAATTGGTATATTTCTGTTGTTGAATGGCAGAGAAAAAAAATGTTTGTGATCGATAGGTAACTTGTTCTGTCAGCAAGAGCCCGGATGATGTTCAAAATATATATAATACCACAGATATTTTTTTCCCAGACAAACACTTTCAGATTGGTTGCACAGTAACTCAGTTTCACATTTTCCAACTGGCGCCCGGGATACACTTATTTTACAGATTTAGCTTTAATCCAGGTGATTATAATAAACAGGAAACAATCCCCGGACTAAAACACATGAGTTACAAGAAATGTGACAACCTCTAGCAAACTAACATTAGGTATCGTAAATACATATTTGACGCTTACAATCTCGATCTTATAGTTGTAAAAAGATGCTGTGTCAGATGTATATTTGTGAATGTTCGAAATTATCATTTATTTGTTTGCAGTTTCAATTCAGCAAATGCCAAAACAATAAACGCTAAATAGGGAGCTGCAGGAGGAATCCAGTGAGTCAGGCAACATCAGTGGGAAATGGGCAGTGGATGTTTTGGGTCAAGATTGTTTATCTGGAGGGAAGCAGTAAAGGGGAAATAGTGGATACTAGACTAAGTGGGACCCAATGGGTCCCTTTGTCACATGGGTGGCCTGGTCCCCCAATGCAATATTCCACCACTAAGCCATAGCCCCCAACTGCGCATGATCGGCTGACAGTCCGGCACTAACGGCAGAAGTTAAGTTAAAGTTAATAACTTTGCATTTAATATTTCCATTACCTTGCCATCCCTCTTCCAACTCCTATCCTCCATTCCCCCCTCATCCCCCAGCACTCCATGGGAAGAGGAGGATATACGAGGATAATGGGGTTAAGCGAGAAAGATAGATCAGCCATGATTGAATGGCAGAGTAGACTTGATGGGCCGGCAGCCCTAAAGGCGAATGGCCTAATTCTGCTCCCATAACGTACTTCTGAACTTCTGAAATGACCCTTTGCCAGAACCCTTTCTCTTCCAATGATGCTGCCTGACCTGCTGTGAGTGTGGAATGATCTGCTTCAGAGGGCGGTGGAGGCCGGTTCTTTGGATACTTTCAAGGGAGAGCTAGATAGGGCTCTTAAAGCTAGCGGAATGAGAGGATATGGGGAAAAGACAGGAATGGGGTACTGATTGAGGATGATCAGCCATGATCACAATGAATCGTGGTGCTGTTTCGAAGGGCCGAATGGCCTACTCCTGCACCTATTTTCTATTGTCTATTGTCTAAAATGTTCTATTTTTATTTCAGATTTACAACATCAATGGTTGTTTTGATTTTCATTTCCAATTCAGATCAACCTTGGGGTGACTTTTCCTGTTGCAGACAACAGGAAGACCCCTCTGGGTTATGCTGGGTCACTCTTGATGTTGAAGCTCAATCCTTGAAGGCAGTGTTACTGAGTAAGAAATAAATAGCTGCTGGAACTCAGTTGGTCAGGCACCATCTGTGGAGGGAATGGACAGACAATTTTTTAGGTCAGATCCCTTTTTCAGGCTGAAGATCAGTTTGAACAAGGGTCCCGATCAGAATCAATGTCTGTCCATTCTCTCCACAGCTGCAGCTCGACTTGCTGAGTTCTTCCAGCACTTTATCTTTTGCTTCATATTCTAGCAGTCTCTTCAATGGTTCAATGGTTCTTTATTGTCACGCATGCACAGCACAGTGAAATTCTTTTGCACAACCACAAATGCACAGTCACCATATTTTGGCGCTGTTTACAAAGAAGAAAGAACAGTCTAAAGTTCGCATGCCTGAAGTAGTGGAGCAACCCTGATCCAGATAAGCGGTGGTAAGCCCCAGGCCTCTGCACGCCCGTGACCCGACGTTCCTCTCCTCTTATGATTTCTGTGTTAAGTTGTGCTCTGTGCCGCTTGGAGTTTAGTTTAGTTTAGAGTTTAGAGATACAGCGTGGAAACAGAACCTTCGGCCCACCGAGTCTACGCCGACCAGCGATCCCCGTACGCTAACACTATCCTACTCACACTAGGGACAATTTACATTTATATCAAGCCAGTTAACATACAAACCTGTACGTCTTTGGAGTGTGGGGGGAAACCGGAGCTTCCTGAAGAAAACCCATGCAGATTGTGGGGACAAACTCCATACAGACAAGCATCAATAGTCAGGTGTCCAGGGCTACGTTAGCCCAGGACAGTGGTTCTACTTCTGTTTTTCCACTTGAGAAGAGGATGTAGGTACGGTCTTGTTCTTTAAACTCGCCATCTCCTGCCCACTGTGCCTCTCCCAGTGTGGTGATGTGGTCAAAGCATCATCTTTCCCAAGCTATGATAGCAGAGTGGCATTTGGGACTGTCTACCAGGATGCTGACTTTCCAGGTTTCACCAGCTACCACAAGGACTTCAGTAGCAAGGGGACCACGACGTCTGGAGTCCAAGGACCACTGCACAGGAATCAGTCATCACATGTGGAGCAGACATGTAACTGACACCAGACACATGTGTACACACACACACAGATGCACACTTAGAATTAAGAGACAAATCCTTGTTCGCCCATCCATAACTCACATTATGCATTTTGTTTTGGATCATTCTTCGGATTGTGTACCTCCACTGGCTACCCCCCTCCCAAATCCTTCTATCATCATTGTATAAAGCCTTGGATTAAATCAATGTTTGTACAAATGCAGTGTTACTGCTTCCACTTTGCAGTGTGGTTCTCTCAGAGTGAGGCCCAGCACTTGTCCAGACCGCTTGTGTTGCATGCTGTGAGTTGTAGAAACTCCATGAAATGCCACTGACATGAGAAATCCAGTTTATTTTACTTTCTTATATACATTTGTGGAATGGTCAACAAAATTTATAAACATCAAATGTCGAGATATGTCATTTGGTCAACTAAATTCAGTCAGTGAACAATCTTCCACAACAAAATATTTCTATTAATCAGTGTACAGACATTATTCCTATTTACAAATTCCATTTCCTCAAATAATAATCACACTATTAGCAGCACCAATTTCTAAAATGCAAGTATTTTACATAAAAATTACATCTGCAGATAATTTGCTTCTTCAGACTTTGGATAGATCTTAGTCTGACATTTTACAGAGAAAATTCCACAGCGTCAGTAAAAATGATCAATAGGCACTAATGTAAATGGGCACCAACAACACTTGTAAGTATTTCAATAAAAATAATGTTTTCATTCAAACTGAAATAAACAGATCTGGACCGCAGTATTCCTGTCTGCATATCACAGACTAGGAACAGGATTCATCAGGGAAAGGAAGCATGTGAAATGTTGAAACAATACAACTTTACTCTATATCTTCCAGTAAAATTAAAAACATGTTCACATTTTTTTGATTTTCGACATTCTAACCGAGATCACTGCACCTGATATAACTTCCTGATATATTAGCCCTCCATTGCTGGTAACACATGTAGGATTGTGGAGGTAATGTGTGAAAACAGAATGGGTTCCAGTAAGTTCTCATATGAGGGATGCAGGCATGGGAGTGTAGGTTTAGGGGAAGGGGAGATTAGGGGAGCTGGGACAAGCTGGTGCAAATGTTATTCAAGTAGTTTAATGAGCCTTAATTTCTGACCAACAGAGAACTCAGCCAACCTCTCGCATGCCAATCCCATCCACTGCATTTCCATGTGGGCAAAGATCAAAATGGACAATATGTCCATGGAAATGCTATTCTAAAACTAACATCACCTCCCACTCTTCTGACTTCTAATATGAAATATTAACTACTGGCACATTTCTTTTATCATTTTCCACGGATAACTTCAGTTTCAGTTCATTGATTAGAAACCAACTCCAAATGATTATGGAGAACTACAAATCAATTGCAGACTATCTTGTGATGTTACCATGTTATTGTGACAAGAGCAAACAAGTCCTGCATCATAGTAAGATAGAAACATAGAAAATAGGTGCAGGAGGAGGCCATTCGAGCCCGCACCGCCATTCATGGCTGATCGTCCCCAATCAATAACCCGTGCCTGCCTTCTCCCCATATCCCTTGACTCCACTAGCCCCTAGAGCTCTATCTAACTCTCTCTTAAATCCATCCAGTGATTTAGCCTCCACTGCCCTCTGTAGCAGGGAATTCCACAAATTCACAACTTTCTGGGTGAAAAAGTTTTTTCTCATCTCAGTCTTAAATGGCCTCCCCTTTATTCTAAGACTGTGGCCCCTGGTTCTGGACTCACCCAACATTGGGAACATTTTTCCTGTATCTAGCATGTCCAGTCCTTTTATAATGTTATATGTTTCTATAAGAACCCCCTCATCCTTCTAAACTCCAGTGAATACAAGCCTAGTCTTTTCAATCTTTCCTCATGTGACAGTCCCGCCATCCCAGGGATTAATCTCGTGAACCTACGCTGCACTGCCTCAATCACAAGGATGTCCTTCCTCAAATTAGGAGACCAAAACTGTACACAAAACTATAGATGTGGTCTTGCAATAGCCCTACACAACTGCAGAAGAACCTTTCTACTCCTATACTGAAAGGATGAACAGTGAAGTGAAATTATCCACAGAAGTCAATGAAGTGAAGACTCTAGAATGAACCATCAGACGGCAATGTCAGATAGTAAACAAATAGAGCAGATCTTCCTCTGTCCCTGTCAGGTAATTCTGGCACGGAGTTGCATTCTTCAGACTGTAGCTTCATCTTTCATTTGTCTTTTCTGGCACCTGAAATAAAATGAAATAATTTGTATTATCTACTTTAATACTGCTTACAGTTTCTTCACCAATACAAATTAGCAAATAGTCAACTGGACCACCCGCAGAAATACACCTGCTAAAAGAGCAAGTCAAATGCTGGATATCCTGACACATGTAACTAACCTCATGTCACTATTATCCTTTCCACTATTTATGGGGCACAACACAGGGTTGTGATGAATTTTGGAATAAGGAAGTTTCAATGTAATAACAAATTCAGCAGAAAGCATTCTGTGTGATTGCTACTCCACCCAGTTACCTCAACCTTTATTCCCTGCACCTTCTCCGCACCCAGCATTCTGGCACTTGGCTGCCTTCCAGTGACTAAAGCTCGACAGGGAGAGTACTCCTGTGCCAAATATTGGTGGCAATGTTCAGCAGGAAAGAGCAGACAGTGCCCTCCAGCATGGAGTACTGGACTGACATGGTGAGGAAACATTCACTGCATCTACATTTATTCACAGCTGACGTCTGGTAAACATGAAACACTGACCTTTGTTGGCATTTATGAATGCCTGCACCCACTTAGCATCAGGATTCACGCACACCTTTCTCTTATGTCTCAGTGTGATGCTGTGAAGAGAAGGTGATATTTAAAATATATTCCCCAGAAGTTCAATGTGCACATCATCACAGTCACAGATGGAGAAAGGTTGAAGTTGATGCTTTGACTCATTTACTCACATTATCTCTGTGTTTTCACAGTGAGCTCCTCCTGGAATATATTTCAGGCTCCGGATGAACTTTGGATGAATAAAAACAGATCTGGTTCTAATGCAGTGGCACCGTCCATATAATCCTAAACTCGGAAAACCTGTGGAAAGATTACATTCACTCAGATTTAATCCTGGAATCAACGGCAGTAAAATCTACAAAATGTTCTGGTACTTTCTGCAGCTTTTTTGTATAATTAATGGCCTATTACGTGCTTGCACAAACACCTTCATATAAATTCAGAGCTTTCATTTGGAAGTTAAATATCAAATACCAATTAACAGCTACAATCCAGGAAAACATTGTAGATACGGATTGAACACAGTTCACTGGTGCATTTCCTTCTATTTCTGCAGTCAGGTTGCTGGATCAGTTTGGCATTAATAGTCATACTCATGGAAACAGGCCATTCTGCCCAACTTGCCCATACCGGCCAACATGTCCCATCTACATTAGTCCCACCTGCCTGTGTTTGGTCCAAATCCATCGAAACCTGACCTATCCATGTTTCGTTCTAAATGTTTCTTAAACGTTGCAATAGTCCCTGACTCAACTACCCACCGGGCAGAACCATGCTGACTATCACTAATCAGTTTTTGTCCATATAAATGCATGCATTGCACAGAAAGTTTTGATTCAAATTTTAAAAGTTTAAAGGTTTCTCATACACATCAGTGTTACATTGTAAAGAGCATATAACACCCTTGGAAGTGTAATTGCATTGCACATTGTAAACAGCACATGAACCAAGGAATCATATACTCATACTTTGTGCTACAGTACAATAAGGAATAAAACACAGGTACAGATATCTCAACATACCCTGTGCAGTGACGGCACACAGAAGGAGGATGAGGATGGTCACACCGGCTGCTCTGCCCATCTTCCACTTTGTGTCGCTGATGAGATGTCTGCTGAAGGATCTTCTACCCAATGCAACAGCTCTCTGCTGAATCAAGTTCTGCTGCAGAGGACCAGTCAGCTCCTATTTATGGGGATTCACTTCTCTCATTTGCATCCTCTTCTGCAGTGAAAGCTGTCAAACTCTGTGACGTCCTGTGGGAGGGAATTTCCCTGCTCCAGACAAACCTTTTTTCACTTTCAGTTTCATATTTCAGCACTTGTGTGGTTCACAATAGCGAGTGTTTATCATAGTGGGCGTGGAATTAGTTATGTGTGACTTCAGAAGATTTATGGGCCTGTCCCACTTAGGCAATTTTTTCGGCAACTGCCGGCGACTGTCATTGTCGTCGAAAAAATATCGACTGGACCCCCCCCCCCCCACGACAATGTCATTGACAATGTCTACAACAACCTACCTCCTAGTCGACGTCAAGCTACGGTAAGCTACCGACAGCCGGCAACCAATAGGACTTCCACCTACGACAACCTACGGCCACCCGCGACAAGTTACAACAAGGTAAGGCAATTCAGTGGCCGGTACCTGTCGCCGGTTGACATTGGTTGATGTAGGTAGTTGCCAATGGAATTCACCAAAGTCAGCACCGGCAACCACCCACGTCATCCTGGCGACAATCTACCTCATCCTGGCGACAGCACCTACGTCAGGCAATGATTGTTGGCGTCAAGCCCACGGGCACCGACTGTCGCTGAAAAGTTTTGAACATTTCAAAATCCAGCGGCGACCAGAAAAAAGGTACGACTCTTTGGGCGACTGAGGAGACCATACAGGTGACACCCCGATGACCATGTGGTGACAGCCTAGTCATCTGTAGTTGCCAACATTGTATACAATCCCCACTTTCAGTGAAATGTCAGCATGCACTGACTCATCCCTACTCTCTGAAAGCACTGGATCAAGCCCGGGGTAACGGAATATGCTAACATGAAGCATGGGGTATATAAAGTGTCAAGGACAAGTAGTCAGCCAAAGGACTGGGATGTTTCTGGGATCCAGCAGCAGAACATTAAAAGTCTCAGAAGCAAGCAGAATATACATTTTGAGAGAAAACTTGCAAGTAGTTTTCAATCATGCAGAAAAATATTTCTATATATAAATATGAAGAGGGTAACTATTTTAAACTAGGGCCTCTGGGGAATGAAGCTGGTGAATTAATAACAGCAAACAAAGAAATGGAAGATAAATTGACCAAACAGTTAAACAGTTAAGATTTTAAAATTAGACACAAAATGCTGGAGTAACTTAGGGGGATGGGCAGCATCGTTGGAGAGAAGGAATGTTTCGAGACCCTTCAGACTGATGGCAAAAGAGTGGGTGGGACAGAGATAGAATGTAGTCGGAGACAGTAAGATTGGTGGGAGAACTGGGAAGGGGGAGGGGATGGAAAGAGAGGGAAAGCAAGGGCTATTTGAAGTTAGAGAAGTCAATGTTCATACCGCTGGGGTGTAATCTACCCAAGCGAAATATGAGGTGCTGTTCCTACAATTGGCAAAATGTTTCACATATTCTTCAGAGTGATATTTGTCATAGTTATGCAGATCATTCGATCAGGTATTCATGAAATATCTTTGTTTACACATGTTATTCTTTACGATGTGACTTTTTGGATTTTAATACTACAAATGTGCAAAGGGTTACAATTATGTGAATGTAAAAGGAAGGAACGGATGTTTCCATAAATCCTCTTAACATCATGGTTCTAATGCAACAGAGGACAGGTGAATGTGAGGATACCATTGACACCTATCAGTTTCTGAGGGGATGTGACAGGGCAGATGCCAAGGAGGGGTTTCCTTGAATGGGGAGGTAAATACTGGGGGCATTATTGCAGGTCTGGGTCAATCACTGACAAAATAAACTAAATCTTATCTCAGTCTGGGTGTACTCACGAGCAGTGGCTTTCTCGCCAACAGTCTGTCTGGCCTTTGTTCTTTTTTGATATTTTTTGTGCGTTAAAAGTATGTTTTAGTGTTCCTTGTTTAAGAAAGAACTGCAGATGCTGGAAAAGTCGAAGGTAGTCAAAAATGCTGGAAAAACTCAGCGGATGAGGCTGCATCTATGGAGCGAAGGAATAGTTGACATTTCGGGTCGAGACCCTTCATCATAGAAACGTAGAAACATAGTAAATAGGTGCAGGAGTAGGCCATTCGGCCTTTCGAGCCTGCACCTTCTAGTTGCATCCTCGAAAAATTCTATAAGATTCGTCAGACATGATTTACCTTTCATAAATCCATGCTGACTTTGTCAAATGATTTCACCACTTTCCAAATATGCTGCTATCCCATCTTTAATAACTGAATCTTTAATAACTGAATAAGAGAGCTACGATCCCTCCAACTCCACATAAAACAAATCAAGGAGCACTAAAAGGTAGACAAAAATGTTGGAGAAACTCAGTGGGTGAGTCAGCATCTATGGAGCGAAGGTGACGTTTCGGGTCGAGACCCTTCTTCAGACTGATGTGGGGGTGGGGGCGGGAAGAGATGGAGTCTCCGCCTCTTCCTTTCTTCTTCCTGCCCCCACATCAGTCTGAAGAAGGGTCTCGACCCGAAACGTCACCTATTCTTTCGCTCCATAGATGCTGACTCACCTGCAGAGTTTCTCCAGCATTTTTGTCTACCTTTTAATGCTCCTTGGTTTGTTTTATGTGGGGTTGGGAGGATCGTAGCTCTAACTGCGGGGCCTGTGGTAAGAAGAGGCCTATTCGGTAGCTCCATGCCGCAGTGAGAGTTTCAACCACCCCGATGTGGTAGTTTCAATCACCCCGACCGGGATTGAAACTATCACAATCTACCACACGTTTAGATTGTGAGAAGTTACAACAGTGGATATGTATTTGTGATTTGTATTTGTGAATATTAGATATGAGAACTTTTAACCTGATCTTTTCATTCAGCAACAGACAAAATATATACCAAACAGAAAGAATCAATAACTATTTCAATTTAACACCAGGATCTTCAGATAGGGAGAGTGATGGAGGTTAGATTTATCATCAATGTTTTTCTATTCCAGGGAATCTATTTCAATGTTGTTACCCCACAAGTTCTCCTCTCCCACCCAATACAAGGTGTGCATGCTTGGCCCAACTTTAACCAAACTCTGGCAGATTTTAGTAAATGATTCAGATAGCCTTAAGCTGCAGAGAGGCCACATCAAGATAACACTGGAGTAGCACCTTGCCACTCCAGTGCACAACAGGCAAACAGTGATCCTCACAGTGATGAGGGCAGGAGGTTTAAAATGGGCCACACTTCCCACAGGTATGTCTGCAGAAAGAAATGACACAGGCCCTCTAGAATTAACTGCATTTACCCCTGAAGATGCCTAAACTCCAAAGATGGAGCCAATATCCACTCATCATAACCTCCACAGATAACAATGGAAAACATTGCAAATACTCTGCAAGCCAGGCAGCAACTGTGGAGAGTGAAATGGTTCCCCGTAGGATCAGAGCATGAATCAGCAGATGTCAGCATGAATCACCAGCTAAACAACACCACAGTAAACAAGGATAAAGATACAATCTTTAAAGCTTCAATTATGTTTTTACCCCCTGGAACTTATTCAAACTTCCCCCAACTGTGCGCACTCGACCCATACATGGGAAAGTGGATATTGATATCCATTGGATTTACATGTGAATGTCAATGTTCACAGCACTCTATGGACCGCAGGTTAATTGACCAACTTATAATGTTCTGTAAGTTTTGGTAACTCTTGTTGCCGTTTAAGACTTTTATGGAGCAGTTTCTGCAGCAACAGATGTTCATTAATTCACTGCCTGTGAATGATGAAATAGCAGCTTCAGGGCTTTCTGGAGCTGATTCAAGTTTCAGTTTCCAGATTTGTGAAGTGCGGAGGCTGCAATCTCATCGACTCCTCCCCCCCGGGTGTGTGCAGAGGTGAGGGAAGTCCATTGGCAGGATACAGCCCGTGTGTTTCATCTCGTGTGAATTCCAGGAAACCAGCCTGTTTCATACAGTTTGTATTTTAAAGCTGCCTTTGCTCCTGTCTGTCATAATTGGCAATTTATTACATATTATTTATTATGCAAAAACTGATGATTTTTTTTGATACAGAGATATATTTAACCAGGGCTTTTAGTTCAGATAATATTAAGGTGGGAGAGAAATAGATCACTGACCTATATCCAATGTTCCCTCTAATTTTAGTAGTTCGTTTGCGCAGAAATCTTATATTGTGCATTTTTTTATGCTGTTACAAATGTGTGTGCGCACTGTACTCTTGTGCAAATATATGACCTCATGAGCTTTTGGTGTAGCAGTTTTCACTATTTCGTTAAGCCATTCAACTTTAAACCAGCTTGCAGGTCTTTTGCGCTTCACACCCTTTGCATTCTTTGAATTTGACATGGTGAATCAACATTTATTTCAATAAAAACTCAATGAGCCAGCTACAGAATTCGAAATGGATCTTTGTAAACTGCACAATAAAGCTAATATGAATATGAGATTTATACAAATACGTATAAATTATATACTGTATAATACTGCGTAATTATTGATTACTACATTTTAGGTAACATTGTAGTGTCTATGACATACAGACTCTTGAATGCTGTCGTTTTTCAAATGAAACAGTTCTTTATTTTAACACTGCAAAAAGTCCTTCCCCTCCCTCTCTCTCCTCCCCCTCTCGCCACCCCCCCTCTCCTCCCTCCCCCTCTCCACCCCCCTCTCTCCACCCCCCTCTCTCCCCCTCCTCTCCACCACCCCCTCTCTCCTCCCCTCTCTCCCCCCCTCTCCTCCCCCCCTCTCCTCTCCCTCCCCACCCCCTCTCTCCTCTCCCCCCCTCTCTCCACCCCCCTCTCGCCTCCCCTCTCTCCTCCACCTCTCCCCCCTCTCTAGTCCCCCACTCTCCTCCCTCTCTCTCCTCCATCTCACCCCCTCTTTCCTCCTGCTCACTCCTCCATCTCTCCCCTTTCTCTCCTCCCTTTCTTTTCCTCCCCCCCTCTCTCCTCCCTCCTCCTCTCTCTCTTCTCTCTCCCCTCCTCCACCCCCTCTCCCTCTCCCCTCTCCCCCCTCCTCCCCCCCTCCCCTCCTCCTCTCCCCTCCCATTCTCTCCTTCCCTTTCCCCATTCCCTCTCCACCCCTCTCTCCCTTTCCCCCATCCCATCTGTCAATCAACCTCTCCCTATAGCTCAGACCCTCTAGTCCTGACAACATCCTCGTAAATCTTTTCTGAACCCTTTCCAGCTTGACAACATCTTCCCTATAACATGGTGCTCAGAACTGAACACAATACTCTAAATGCAGCTTCACCAATGTCTCATACAACTGCAACATGTCCTCCCAACTTTTAAACTCAATATTTTGACAGATAAAGGCCAATGTGCCAAAAGCTTTTTTGATTTCCCTATTGTCCTGCGACTTCATCTTCAAGAAACCATGCACCTGCACTCCTAGATCCCTCTGCTCTACATCACTCCCCAGAGTCCTGCCATTCACTGTGTCGGCACTACCAATGGTAGCCTTGCCAAAATGCACCAATTCATATTTTGCTGTATTAAATTCCATCAACCATTCCTCAGCCCACCTGGTCAATCGATAAAGATCCTGCTGCAATTTTTCATATTCATCTTCACTATCAAGAGTGATAAGAGACACGAGAGACATTTATTTGTCACATGTACCAATTGACACAGTGAAATGTGTGGTCACCATACAGCCATACGAATAAAAAAGAGCACAGAACCTGATAGTCTTTAACATAAACATCCCCACAGCAGAATCAATGTTTCCCACTGTGAGGGAAGGCACCAAAGTTCAGTCATCCTCCTCTGTTGCCCTCTGTTTTTCACCCGTGGTCGGGGGGCTCCCAAACCCCTCGCTGACACCGCTATGGGCGGCCCGATGTTCAGGCCCACTCACCGGATGATGGAACTCCGACGTCGGAACGGGAGAACATACTTAGCGGCTTGGACTTCCGAATCGGCCACTTCCTACCGGAGCCCACGGCTCCTGAATTCCACAGGCTGAGCTGGGCGGAGATTCACGCTGGCGGCCCTCGGCAAAGGGATCCCAGGACTCCGCAATGTTGAAGTCAGCACTGCCCGTGCTGGAAGCTCTGCAAACCACAGCTCCACGATTAAAATTCTTAAGGGGTTGGACAGGCTAAATGCAGGAAGATTGTTCCCGATGTTGGGGAGGTTCAGAATAAGGGGTCACAGTTTAAGGATAAGAGGGAAATCTTTTAGGACTGAGATGAGGAAAACATTTTTCACACAGAGAGTGGCGAATCTGTGGAATTCTCTGCCACAGAAAGTAGTTGAGGCCAGTTCATTGGCTATATTTAAGAGGGAGTTAGATGTGGCCCTTGTGGCTAAAGAGATCAGGGGGTATGGAGAGAAGGCAGGTACAGGATACTGAGTTGGATGATCAGCCATGATCATATTGAATGGCGGTGCCGGCTCGAAGGGCCGAATGGCCTACTCCTGCACCTATTTTCTATGTTTCTATGTTTCTATGAACCAGCAAGCCCAACACTCCGGAGCTTCAAACGGCGATCCAGGTAAGGCATCGCCCAATCTGCGGTGTATCCATGCTGCACCGCTGCTGAAGCTTTGGTCCGGTCCCCAGCAGATAAGGCCACGCCAATCCAGTTGGTAGGCCGCGAGGGGCCTCAGCCTTCACCCTGTTGCCCCAGCACATGGCAGTGAAGAAGATCACACTGCAGCATCTTACTGCAGATGTTGAAAGTGCGCAGACTTCTCAAAAAGTACAGCCAGCTCGGTCCCTTCTTGTACAGGGCCTCAGCGTTCCTGGACCAGTACAGTTTACTGTCCAGGTACACTACAAGGTATTTGTACTCCCTGGTACTCCCTGGTAAACTGCACATCCATACCATTGATGGAGACAGGGGTGTTCCTCTCCTCCACCACCAATGCCTTAGTCTTGTCATTGGGCCCAGCACCAAATCCTGAGGCACACCACTAGTCACAGGCCTCCCGTCCGAGAAGTAACCTTCCACCATCACCCTCTGCTTCCTTCCATGAAACCAATTTTCTATCCATTCAGTTATCTCTCCTTGGATACCATGTGGTCACACCTTCCAGAGCAGTCTACCATGTGGAAACATTGAATGCTTTGCTGAAGCCCATATATATAACAGCTCTTCCCTCATCAACCTTTTTGGTCACATCTTCAAAAAACGTAATCAGATTTGTGAGACATGATCTCCCATGTACAAAACCATGCTGACTATCCCTAATCAGTCCTTGCCCATCTAAATGCCTGTATATCATATTCCTCAGAATGCTCTCCAATAACTTTCTGATTACAGATGTTAAGCTCACTGGCCTATAGTTCCCAGCATTTTCCCTGCAGCCCTTCTTGAACAGAGGCACACATTTGCAACCAACCAGTTTTCTGGCACCTCTCCTATATTTAAGGACGACTCAGAAATTTCAACCAGGGCCCCACAATTTCCTCTCCAGTTTCCCGCAATGTCCTTGGATATATCTGATCAGGCCCTGGAGATTTATCTACCTTCATACACATTAGTACATTCAGCAACTATTTGACCATAACACCGACTGCTCCCAAGACACTTCCATTGACTGCTCCATGTTCCTCCGTCCTCCTGTTTTTCTCCACTGTAAATAGAGAGTAAAAATACTCATTGAGGGCCTTGCCCATCACATGGGCTCCACACCATTGCCCGCTTTGATTCTTGAGGGGTCCCACACTCTCTCAAGTTATCCTAGAAAAATAGCAGTCCCACCTGTGGGGCACCCACCGGCAGTCACCAGAAAAGGCCCTTGTTTTTCTTTTTTATTCTAAATCTTCTGCCAGTAAATTCTCAACTAAGTATTGAAAATCTAAATCTCATATTAATTGCATTTTTAAACCTTGATGTTTAATTGAGCTTTTGTTTGTGCCATGTTTCAATAGTAATAGTAAACGGTTTTCCAGAAATACATCTCACTTCCAGCCCTTCCCTGCAATACCACTTATTTCCACATGGTGGGGATAACACATGGGTCGAAAGTTGAACGCAAAGCAATTTGATTTCATTGATCAAAAACACAAACTGCAGGAGGAACTCAGCGGGTCAAGATGGAAATGGATGGATGACATTTTTGGTCTGGGCCTTTCTTGATTGATTGTGGTTGATCGGAGATTACATAGAATCATAGAAACATAGAAAATAGGTGCAGGAGTAGGCCATTCGGCCCTTCGAGCCTGCACCGCCATTCAATATGATCATGGCTGATCATCCAACTCAGTATCCTGTACCTGCCTTCTCTCCATACCCCCTGATCCCCTTTAGCCACAAGGGCCACATCTAACTCCCTCTTAAATATAGTCAATGAACTGGCCTCAACTACCTTCTGCGGGAGAGAATTCCAGAGATTCACCACTCTCTGTGTGAAAAATGTTTTCCTCATCTCGGTCCTAAAAGATTTCCCCCTTATCCTTAAACTGTGACCCCTTGTTCTGGACTTCCCCAACATCGGGAACAATCTTCCTGCATCTAACCTGTCCAACCCCTTAAGAATTTTGTAAGTTTCTATAAGATCCCCCCTCAATCTTCTAAATGTCTATCCAGTCTTTCTTCATATGAAAGTCCTGACATCCCAGGAATCAGTCTGGCGAACCTTCTCTGTACTCCCTCTATGGCAAGAATGTCTTTCCTCTGATTAGGAGACCAAAACTGTACACAATACTCCAAGTGTGGTCTCACCAAGACCCTGTACAACTGCAGTAGAACCTCCCTGCTCCTATACTCAAATCCTTTTGCTATGAATGCTAACATACCATTCGCCTTCTTCACTGCTTGCTGCACCTGCATGCCTACTTTTAATGACTGGTGTACCATGACACCCAGGTCTCGTTGCATCTCTCCCTTTCCTAATCGGCCACCATTCAGATAATAATCTACTTTCCTGTTTTTGCCACCAAAGTGGATAACCTCACATTTATCCACATTATACTGCATCTGCCATGCATTTGCCCACTCACCCAGCCTATCCAAGTCACCTTGCAGCCTCCTAGCATCCTCCTCACAGCTAACACTGCCCCCCCCCAGCTTCGTGTCATCCGCAAACTTGGAGATGTTGCATTCAATTCCCTCGTCCAAATCATTAATATATATCGTAAATAGCTGGGGTCCCAGAACTGAGCCTTGCGGTACCCCACTAGTCACTGCCTGCCATTGTGAAAAGGACCCATTTACTCCTACTCTTTGCTTCCTGTCTGCCAGCCAGTTCTCTATCCACATCAATACTGAACCCCCAATACCATGTGCTTTAAGTTTGTATACTAATCTCTTATGTGGGACCTTGTCGAAAGCCTTCTGAAAGCCCAGATATAACACATCCACTGGTTCTCCCTTATCCACTCTACTAGTTACATCCTCGAAAAATTCTACAAGATTCGTCAGACATGATTTACTCTTCATAAATCCATGCTGACTTTGCCCAATGATTTCACCATTTTCCAAATGAGCTGCTATCCCATCTTTAATAACTGATTCTAGCAGTTTCCCCAATACCGATGTTAGACTAACTGGTCTATAATTCCCTGTTTTCTCTCTCCCTCCCTTTTTAAAAAGTGGTGTTACATTAGCTACCCTCCAATCCTCAGGAACTACTCCAGAATCTAAAGAGTTTTGAAAAATTATCACTAATGCATCCACTATTTCTGTGGCTACTTCCTTAAGTACTCTGGAATGCAGCCTATCTGGCCCTGGGGATTTATCGGCCTTTAAACCATTCAATTTGCCTAACACCACTTCCCGGCTAACCTGGATTTCACTCAGTTCCTCCATCTCATTTGACCCCCGGTCCCCTGCTATTTCCGGCAGATTATTTATGTCTTCCTTAGTGAAGACAGAACCAAAGTAGTTATTCAATTGGTCTGCCATGTCCTTGTTCCCCATGATCAATTCACCCGTTTCTGACTGCAAGGGACCTACATTTGTTTTAACTAATCTTTTTCTCTTCACATACCTATAAAAGCTTTTGCAGCCAGTTTTTATGTTCCCTGCCAGTTTTCTTTCACAATCTATTTTCCCTTTTCTAATTAAGCCCTTTGTCCTCCTCTGCTGGTCTGCAGGAGAAAGAGGTGAGGTGAAGGGATCGAGAAAGGGTTGGCAAGTTTAGGTGGATAGACACAAAATGCTGGAGTAACTCAGCGGGACCGGCAGCATCTCTAAAGAAAAGGGTGACGTTTCGGGTTGAGACCCTTTTTCAGACTTTTATATTTAAGATTAGATAAGGGGAATGGAAAAGTTGAGACGGTTGATTTCACGCCAGCAGATGAAAATAAAAAGGTCTTGAGAGGGTACAAGGCCGTCCGGGGGAGTCCAAGAGGAGGGGGACCAGTGGAGATGGGAAAGGGGTCAACACGAGATGGTGAGGATTCCTTCCGATACAAAAAGGCAGGGAGGCGGTGGTGACAGAAGAAAAGATCTAAGTCGTGGCAGACCCAGAACTCATTGAGGGGGGGTGCTGGGAAACATAAGTGAGGCCTCTGTTGAGAACAGACCGTTCCATATTGGAAATGGGGAAGTCAGGAGGGATGGTGAAGACGTGACAAGGGTGGGGGTTGGGGTCAGAGAGTGGGAGGGGAGTGGACAGAAGTTGAGGCGAGCACTGGTGGGGGAATGGTGTGGAGGAGGGAAGCGTGAGGATTAGTGAATGGGTGGGGTATAGTTGCCTGGAGATGGGGAGAGGGTGATGGTGGACTGAAGGGAGTGTGTGGGTTGAGAGAATAAAGGAGTCAGGGAAAGAATGGTCTTTGTGGGAAGTGGAAAGGGTTTGGGTGCAGAGGCTGATGAGGTGAAAGGTGTGGATCGGGGGAACTTCATCCGTGCTCAGCCTGGGGGGAATGGGAGGCATGAGAGCAGGAAACGGAAAATATGCGGATGATGGCTCCATCCATGATGGGGTTGTTTCCTGAAAAAAGAGGATAGAGCTCTTAAAGATAGCGGAGTCAGGGGGTATGGGGAGAAGGCAGGAACGAGGTACTGATTGGCGATGATCAGCCATGATCACAGTAATGGCGGTGCCTGATCAAAGGGCCGGATGGTTTACTCATGCACCTATTGTCTATTGTCTATCTCAGATAGCTCAGTGGAAAGAATAATCTTGAGGTCAAAAGTGCAGAGATGGAGAAACTGTGATGAAGGGATGGCATCCCTGCAAGAAACAGGACAGTGTGGAATGTAGTCTGGACTGCGGTGGGAGACAGTGGGTTGTAGTGGATGTAGGATGGAGAGTGACATTGTTAATTCAGAAACAATGGTTCTGAACTTAAAGAAAGGTAACTTTGAGGGTATGAGACGTGAATTGGCCAAGATTGACTGGCAATTAATTCTAAAAGGGTTGGTGGATATGCAATGGAAGGCATTTAAAGACTGCATGGATGAACTACAAAAATTGTTCATCCCAGTTTGGCAAAAGAATAAATCAGGGAAGGTAGTACATCCATGGATAACAAGGGAAATCAGGGATAGTATCAAAGCGAAGGATGATGCGTACAAATTAGCCAGAAAAAGCAGCATACCGGAGGACTGGGAGAAATTCAAAGACCAGCAGAGGAGGACAAAGGGCTTAATTAGGAAAGGAAAAATAGATTATGAAAGAAAGCTGGCAGGGAACATAAAAACTGACTGCAAACGTTTTTATAGATATGTGAAAAGAAAGAGATTAGTTAAAACAAATGTAGGTCCCTTGCAGTCAGAAACAGGTGAGTTGATCATGGGGAACAAGGATATGGTGGACCAATTAAATAACTACTTTGGTTCCGTCTTCACTAAGGAAGACATAAATAATTTGCCGGAATTAGCAGGGGACCGCGGGTCAAAGGAGTTGGAGGAATTGAGTGAAATCCAGGTTAGCCGGGAAGTGGTGTTGGGTAAATTGAATGGATTAAAGGCCGATAAATCCCCAGGGCCAGATAGGCTGCATCCCAGAGTACTTAAGGAAGTAGCTCCAGAAATAGTGGATGCATTAGTAATAATCTTTCAAAACACTTTAGATTCTGGAGTAGTTCCTGAAGATTGGCGGGTAGCAAACGTAACCCCACTTTTTAAGAAGGGAGGGAGAGAGAAAATGGGGAATTACAGACCAGTTAGTCTAACATCGGTAGTGGGGAAACTGCTAGAGTCAGATATTAAAGATGGGATAGCAGCACATTTGGAAAGTGGTGAAATCATTGGACAAATCAGCATGGATTTACGAAAGGTAAATCATGTCTGACGAATCTTATAGAATTTTTCGAGGATGTAACTAGTAGCGTGGATAGGGGAGAACCAGTGGATGTGGTGTATCTGGACTTCCAGAAGGCTTTCGACAAGGTTCCACATAAGAGATTAGTATACAAACCTAAAGCACACGGCATTGGGGGTTCAGTATTGATGTGGATAGAGAACTGGCTGGCAAACAGGAAGCAAAAAGTAGGAGTAAACGGGTCCTTTTCACAATGGCAGGCAGTGACTAGTGGGGTACCGCAAGGCTCAGTGCTGGGACCCCAGCTATTTACAGTATATATTAATGATCTGGATGAGGGAATTGAAGGCAATATCTCCAAGTTTGCGGATTACACTAAGCTGGGGGGCAACGTTAGCTGTGAGGAGGATGCTAGGAGACTGCAAGGTGACTTGGATAGGCTGGGTGAGTGGGCAAATGTTTGGCAGATGCAGTATAATGTGGATAAATGTGAGGTTATCCATTTTGGTGGCAAAAACAGGAAAGCAGACTATTATCTAAATGGTGGCCGATTGGGAAAGGGGGAGACGCAGCGAGACCTGGGTGTCATGGTACACCAGTCATTGAAGGTAGGCATGCAGGTGCAGCAGGCAGTAAAGAAAGCGAAAATGGTATGTTAGCTTTCATAGCAAAAGGATTTGAGTATAGGAGCAGAGAGGTTCTACTGCAGTTGTACAGGGTCTTGGTGAGACCACACCTGGAGTATTGCGTACAGTTTTGGTCTCCAAATCTGAGGAAGGGCATTATTGCCATAGAGGGAGTGCTGAGACGGTTCACGAGACTGATTCCTGGGATGTCAGG
>NC_073377.1:102693609-102757496 GCF_028641065.1 Leucoraja erinaceus | reverse complement strand
CCTCTCACTCCCTCTATGGCATAATGTCCTTCCTCAGAGTTGGAGACCAAAACTGTACGAAATACTCCAGGTGTGGTCTCACTAAGACCCTGTACAACTGCAGTAGAACCTCCCTGCTCCTATACTCAAATCCTTGTGCAATGATAGCTAACATACCATTCGCTTTCTTTACTGCCTGCTGCACCTGCATGCCTACCTTCAATGACTGGTGTACCATGACACCCAGGTCTCGCTGCACCTCTCCCTTTCCCAATCGGCCACCATTTGGATAATAGTCTGCTTTCCTGTTTTTGCCACCAAAGTGGATAACCTCACATTTAGCAACATTACACCGCATCTGCCAAACATTTTGCCACACTCACAGCAGCTATCCAAGTCACCTATGTAGGCTCCTAGAATCCTTCCTCACAAGCTAACACTGCCCCCAGGCGTAGTGACATCAGCAAACTTGGAGATGTTGCCCTTCAATTCCCTCGTCCAGATAATTAATAATCTTGTAAACTAGACCAAGTGGGGGGGGGGAGGAAGGAGAGAGTGGGGGGGGGGGAGAAAGGGGGAGAAGAGCGGGGGGGAAGAGAAGGGGGGGGGGAAGAGCGGTGGGGGGACTCCGTGGGGGGTGATCGAGTTTTGGTGGGGAGAGAGGGATGGGAGAGGGGGTGAGAGGGGGGGGAAGAGGGGGGGATGGGGGAAGAGAGAGGGGGGGAGAGAGAGGTGGGGGGACAAGAGAGGCGGGGGGGAGGAGGGGGGAGGAGGAGGAGAGGGGGGGAGGCACATAGGGGGGGGGGAGGAGAGGGGTCGGGGGCGGGGGGGGGGGGGGGGGGGGAGGAGAGGGGGGAGGAGGGGGGGGGAGAGAGGAGAGAGGGCGGGGGAGAGGGGGGAGAGGGAGAGAGGGGGGGAGAGAGAGAGGGGATAGCAGAGGGGAGAGAGAGGAGGTGATGGGGAGAAGGAGGGGGGGAGAAGGAGGGCGGGGGGGATGGAGGAGAGAGGGGGGGGGAGGGGGGGGGGAAGGAGAGGGGGGGGGCAGGAGAGAGAGTGCATTTTTACTTCAACCACAACCCAAAAAACTATCTTGGTCAGTCAGTGCTTTGTTACCCCTCTCCGCCTCCTTTTCATTTCCCCACCACCTTCCGAGGTCTCAACAGGCGTAGTTACATTTGTTAGTGTCATTCCAAGTCTGATTGAGCACGACTAGTTGGGTGGTTTTGTGGGGGTTTGAGGGCACCAATCTTGCAGAGACTGATTGAAGGCACAACCACTTCCTATTTGTTGTCATAGTCACTCCCCCTCCCTACAGCTCGGGGTGCACGAAGAGAGAATGGGGAATGGATGTAAAAAACATATAATATCTCTGCTGTCAATTCTTCATCGGACGGGAAAAAATCCCTCAGCACCACACACGCGAGTGGAGGGGGGCTCTGACGAGGTGGCCACACAAAACATGCCGGCCGTAGGTGCGTCGTACTCGTCGGAAAACCGCAGCACAGAAAGCCCGAAAACCACTAGTTTAGTAAATATAGGATAGCTGGGTCTTTTAGTGGTCCAAGCACTGAAGCCTTGCGGTACCCCACTAGCATTGCTTGCCAGTGCGAAGAAGCACCCCCGTTCTTATCTCCTAATCTTCCTTTGCTTTTCCCTGTTTGCAAGGCATGTTTTCTCTATCCAGGGTCCAATACTGAAACCCCCAATTACAGTGTGCTTTAAGTTTGTTAGTATAGCTAATCTTTTATGTGGACCTTGTCTAAAGCCTCCTGAAAGTCCAGTCACATCAAATCCAATCGGTCGCCCCTATCCACTCTACTATAGTACATACTCAACAAAAATTTCTCAAAGATTCGTCTCGAAATTATTTACCTTTCGTAAATCCATGTTGAACTTTGTCCAATGATGTTACCACTTTACACATGTGCTGGCTATCCCCATCTTTAATACTGATGCAAATGATTAAATATATATCCAACTATAACGGGCGGTGGGGGGGGGTTGTTTCCGTAGAAAAAAAGAGCATAAGCTTTTGTCCATAGACGCCTGCAGTCAGGGTGCTACGGGGAGAAGTCAGGAACGGTGGTGGGTACTTGATTGGCTAGGAGCATCCAGTGATGACATTAACTGGCGGTTTGTTGGCTGAAAGGACGACGATGTTTTACCTCTCCTGCACCTATTGTCTATTGTCTATTTTCTATCCTCAGATTGTCCTCAGTGGAGATAATATCTTGCGATCAAAAGGCGGAGGGAGATGGAGAGAACAACTGTGATGAAGGGATGTAGGTTACACAAAAAAGCTGGAGAAACTCAGCGGGTGCAGCAGCATCAATTCGATTCTCCAGCATCTGCAGTTCCTTCTTAAACACAGTGTGGGATGTAGTCTGGACAGCTGTGGGATACAATGGGTTGTAGTAGATGTCTGTGGATAGTCTGAGATGGAGACTGAGGGGTCAAGACAAGTGAGAAAGTTGTCAGAGATGATCTGTGAATTTGAGGGCAGGAAGAAAGTTGGTGGTGAAGTCACAAGTAAAATGTACAAACTCCACACAGGAAACCCGCAAGGACAGGATCAAACCTGGGTCATTGGAATGCCAGACAGTGGCACCATCTGATAAGCAGCCTGGTTTGATTTTACTTCGGAGTCACGTGAGTGATTACGTGAAGAAGGCCGTCATCTCACTTGGCGCATCATTACGTTGACTCGCTTTGCGCAAATGAACCAACTGGCGGCAGCATTTGCGCTGTCCAGCGGTAAGTTTTAACCAACAAGGTAAGTTTTTACACTTACCTCTGGAATTGGTTTTTGTTTTGCAGGAAACTCATTTTCAGAGCTCGCCTGCGGAAATTGGGGGCGAAGTCGGGACGGGCCGCTGGTAAAACTATGGACCGCGGGAACCCCAGTCATGGATAGGGAATCCCGGTCATGACCTCGGGGATACCGGAAACAGACCACGGGACCCGCTACAGAGACCGCGGCAGTGCGAGTAGCGGGTGGCAGTCGAAATTCGCCTCTCGAATCGCTGGCAGTGGAGCCAGCAGCGTGGGACTGATGCCGACAGCACCAAGACACCCGTTGGAGGTTAGTCACTAAAATTGTATTCTGCCCTCTCTGATTTGGGGAGAGTGCAGGGAAGAGGGCCCCATACCTTAACATACCCCAGGCAAACCCATTTGGTTGGAGGGTTAATATCTATTTAAATCTAATTCTCTTCTCTGGCGGGAGGGGAGTGTTCATGAAGGAACGGCCCATTCATTAAAATAAAATGGGCTAGGTGAGTACCAGGCAAACCCAATTGGAGGGTTAGCCACTATTTGATCTCTCGCTCTGAGGAAGGGAGCGCAAGGAGAAAGCCCGCAAACAATTCGGGCCAGGAGGACTCCGGATGGAGAGGTTTACCTCCTACATGGTTAACGTGGTTAAAATGTTCAAACCCACCACACATGTAGCACCTGATAGAGAAATGTGCTCTATAATGATATACTCCAAAGGAGGGAGTTATCAGCCCGAGTATTATGAGAACCCGCAGGCAGCGGCACCACGTTTCAGGCTGCACAAAGGTCTCCTGCTCTGAGTAGAGGAAGCATCCACGGTCAGTTTCAGTCTGACCCAACGCAAGACCTGATATAGGCCAACCGGGCCCCCTGGAAGGCGCATGTCAGCGCAGGTATCCTCAGGGGAACCTGCAGCAGCCTGCACCTGGTTTCTTCTGGCTGGCCTACAACAATCTCACTCTTGGGTGGAGGGGAAAGTGCGAGTGATCAGTAAGGGAACTGATCTCGAAAGTGAACAGTATGAACATACTGAAGCACATGGCATATGGCCACAAGTGTACTCGCAAACAAAGGATTTTCTACCCAAAAGGCCCATTGGTCTCCAGTCCTCTCTTGCTCTCTCCAAATACCTGGAAGAGGCCAATGTTCTACATGCCTACAAGTGCCCAGGCCCCAGGGAAAACGCTGAAGCGGCCGGTAGTTCTATGGCTACAACAGGTGCCTGGCAAGATGAGAAGCGCCTCTCTTACATTGGAACACACCTGCTAATCCCTCCCAGGTAATCACCAAAATGGCGTAATCAAAAGCTGTCGGACGAATCAAGGTAAACAACGACCCACAGCAAGCTTCATCAGTAGGCGACAACACACCCCCACACCTCCATAGGGGGTAAGCGGGTTCACTGGAAGCCGGTGGTAGCCTTGAAAGCTGGGCACTGAAATATGATCATAGTCGTCTTTCCAGGCCAGACTCAGAATTATGGCCAATGTTGCTACAAGGCCAGGTTCTACAGGTTTCAGTCTCAGTATGAGAAGAGAAACAGGAATTTCAGGACCAAGACCCAAGCAGAGGTCAGGAAAAAGCAACCATGGACTCCACACTCCCACCGGTAGAAAGGGACTTCACTGGGTCGGGGTACACCGAACTATACGTCCCCAATCTTTTTAGGAAAAAGACAAAGGACCCGCATTCAGACGGCCTTTGGGCTTACCACAAGCACACATACTAGTAGCCAAGAGGGGAATTGGGTGGAGTTGTCTTCGTACGCGACCAGTAGGGATTATGGACTTTCAGGCCAGGTACATGGAGGGTAATTTTTTAGCTTCATATGGGCCGTACGGGACTGTGGTTTTTTTGTTCACGTCTATGCCAATGGAACACAACATGAGTTTCATGATCTGTTATTAACAAACAGATTATACATGTGATTACTTTTACACTGCTAAAGACACAAACATTACGTAGGTTCCAAGCATTACTTGGAATTTTCCAACGGAAGTTGGGCTCTTCAGAGTTCAGGAACATAGTCCTTTCTGAATGATGGTAAACACTGGGTTGCCTAAAAATGAATGGATAGGCCAAAATATTTTGAAGAATCATATGGGTAGATTCATACTCATATAAATTTCAAGTGATAACCAATCAGAAATACGAGTTGGGATATTTATTTATCATCCATATAGTATTCATTCTTAAGTATAATTATTAAATACGGTATATCTAACATTCTCTGTATCTTCAATTAAAATAATTAAATAAGAAAAAAAAAATCCAAACAAATTATATATAATATTAATTATATTCTAAAAAATTTATAGATATTAATAATTATTACAATTATATAAAATTAAACAATCATTACAATATATAAAAAATGCATTAAACTATTTAATACATATCCCAATTCCCATGGAAATTCGCTTAATGATATATATGAAATTTATTATTATGGGGATATTATTTATTTTAGATAAAGCAATTGCAAAAAATATATTATAAAAACTATTAGGCCTATTAAGTTGGTTATATTTTAACATTATTTTTAGTATATTTCCAAACGATTGTATAAATTCTTTGTCTAAAAAAATCAGATTCTCAAGATAAATTAATTTTCATTATATCTATATAATGATGTTACAATAAAAAAATAAAATATTTATAAACTGGTTAAAATTTATTAAATAATAAAATTATACTGTTTTATAGTAGAATCAAATATTATTTTTAAGAATAAGGGTCCCATATTATTTAATAATTAAATTATAATATTTTTTATAATTGATACCTATATGAACCTTATAAATTCTGATTATTGGATAATAACATTTAACTATCAACTAACAAGGGATTCCGCCCTGGAGCAAGAGATGCAATTAACAGAAGCCTGCAACAACCTCGTTGGTTATTAAGCAGTTTTCTATTTCATCAAGATGTAGTTGACAATATAGCAGCTGTGTATCAGCGGTACAAATTGGGCTTTGCATTTCCTGAAGTTAAAACATGCAAAGAATTAACCTCTCTAGTACCATATAGGTCATTACCAATAAATGTATGCTATTCTCAGCTGAAACTACCAAAATCACGATGGTGGCAGTATTCAGCATTGCTCCAGTATTTTTGGTCGGGTATACTTTGTATTACAATTGATACTAGTGCTCAAAGATGAGAAGTATGGTATGCCATCTCCAGTTACGCAGGCGGATGCAGGTTGTATAAGTACCAATATTCAGTAATTGGTATCAACTACCTATAACTCAGTGCATTCTATACGTTAAAGGTTATTGTAAGAATGTGCACAATCAGCATGCTCAACTCCAAGTTGATACACTATGGGGGTGGCATATGTTAGTCACATGGGTGTTATGAAGTTTAAGTATTCTGTGATATTTACCTAATCTTATTTTGAAACTACTATCCCATGTGAAATCTATGAAACACAGGATGGATGTTGGACTATAAAGTATTTAATGTCATTTTGGCTCGATGGAACACTGAATATCGATATATTTGTGGGGTTTGCAATTTATCCAACAAGACACCGCTTCAGGCCTCAATCTGCCTGACTGACATATGCAGCCATGGTCCCGCTAATATAGGGAATTATACAGAACCTATATGGTTATTCAAAGCATAAAACTTGCTGGTACAGCCTGTGACTTGGGAGACCAGCGTCTGTATGATACATCAAGTCATTGACTTGAAGACTCCGAGATGATTTCCTGCGCTGTGGCTTGTCAGACAATCCGTGGAGTGCTCACTGCAGAATGCAGGATAGCACCAAAAAAGAAGCAGGACCTCCACTTCAGCAGATGGGGAACGATTTTAGCTGAATACACATGTTACATGCTATACAGCACGAATAGTCCCCCTCCCATTGGTACGGAACATTTGCATTTTTCAGCTTGAAGTTGTGCAACATGATGCATACTGTAGCGAGTCTTTTAACTTACACTTGAATGCAATATACTGTATATGCTTTCAATTGGATTGGAGCATTTTTGAAAGTGGGGAGGCTGTGCGATCACTGATCACTGGCCTTGGGGGTACCCGGTGAGGGAGTGGAGCAACCGAGTGGGGAGAGGGTGTGGAAGAAGGATGTCCCCCCTCCCAGGGTAGGAACATTTTGAAATTTGTTGTTTTAAAATCATGTTTTAGTGCACTGTAGAAGTATGATGTCAGTTTTTTGTATGAAGTATTTTTAAGAGGTAACTTTTTAAGGGGTGACTTTATCCGCACAAAGGGTGATGGGTGTATGGAACAAGCTGCCAGAGGAGGTAGTTGAGGCAGGGACCATCCTAACATTTAAGAAAAAGAGACTGCTACATGGATAGGACAGATTTGGAGGTATGGACCAAAAGCATGTAGCATGGCTGGGACATGTTGGCGGGTGTGGGCAAGTTGCGCCGAAGGGCCTGTTTTCACACTGTATCACTCTATGACTACATTATACCTCCACCATGCATGAATGATTCAAAATCAAGTGATCACGTTTTATTGCCATATACTCAAGCATAGAAACATAACAAATAGGTGCAGGAATAGGCCATCGGCCCTTCGAGCCAGCACTGCCATTCAATATGTTCATGGCTATTCATCTAAAATCAGTACCTCTTTCCTGTTTTTTCCCCATATCCCTTGATGTTGTTAGCCCCAAGAACTAAATGGCTCTCTTGAAAACATCCAGTGAATTGGCCTGCACTGCCTTCTGTGGCAGAGAATTCCACAGATTCACAACTCTCTGCGTGAAGAAAGTTTGTTCTCATCTCAGTCCTAACTGCCCCCACCCGCCCTTTATTCTTAAACTGTGACCCCTGGTTCTGAACGCCCCCAGCATCGGGAACATTTTTCCTGCAGTTACAGTAAGTGAAAACCTAGCAGGTAAGCAGGATGCTTTCACCAACCACCCCCATTTGAAGTCCACTATCTTCCACTGTATCTACCCAGTGCTCGGTACTTACTTCCAGCAGCCACTGGTTGTCCACCAGGATGCACCAAGCCGCAGCCTGATCCATGCCGGTCACCTGGGCGAATTCGGCACAGAGACTCTCACGACGCTTCCCCGTCCGCATCTGTCCCCGCCGCTGCTTCTGCTTCCAACACCCGCGGCCCATGCAGTTGATATGAGTTTTGACATTTTCGTTGATCACAGAATTTCTCACAACAGAGTGAGAGAAATTTGTGATCAGCGTGAGAATTTGGTGAATTGCGTGATTCTCACGCTCAATGCATGGTAGTTGGCAGCCCTGCCTCACTATCCCCCTGTCCCTCTCCCCCCTCTCTCTTTGCCCCCTCTCTCTCCCTCTCTCTCTCTCTCTCTCCAACCTCTCTCTCTCCCCTCTCTCCCCCTCCCCCCTCTCTTCCTCTCCCTTCATCACCTCTCACTCTCATCCCTCTCTCTCTTCTCTCTCCCCCTCTCTCTCTATTCCGCCTCTCTCTCTCTCTCAATCGCCCCTCTCTCTCCCCCTCTCCCCCTTCTCACTCTCGCTCCCCTCTCCCTCTCCCCTGCCTCTCTCTAACCCCTCTCCTCTCCCCCTCTCTCTCTCTCCCCTCTCTCTCTCTCTTTCCCCCTCTCTACCTCTCTCCTCTCTCCCATCTCTCTCCCCTCTCTCTCTCCCCTCTCTCTCAACCCTGTCTCTCTCACTGTTTCTCTCTCCCCTCTCTCTCTCCCTCTCTCCCCTCCCTCTCTCCCTCTCTCTCTCAACCCTCTCTCCCCTCTCTCCCCTCTCTCTCCCTCTCTCTCCCCACTCTCTCTATCTCACTCGATCTCTCTCTCTCTCTCTCTCCCCCTCTCTCTCTCTCTCTCTCTCTCTCTCCCTCTCTCCCCCCCCTCTCTCTCTCTTTCTCTCTCTCTCTCTCTCTCTCTCTCTCTCCTCTCTCTCTCTCTCTCTCTCTCCTCTCTCTCTCCCTCTCTCTCTCTCTCCTCTCTCTCTCTCCCTCTCTCCCCTCCTCTCTCTCTCTCTTTCTCTCCCTCCCTTTCTATCTCTCTCCCCTCTCTCTCCTCTCTCTCTACCCACTCCCCCCCTCTCTCTCTCTCATCTCACCTCTCCTCCCTCTCTCTTCCCCCCCTCTCTCTCTCATCAAAAAATCTCTCACTCCCCCCCCTCCTCTCCCTCCCACCTCACTCTCCCCCCTAGCTCTCTCTCCCTCTCCTCTTTCTCCTTGCACCCCCATCTCTCTCTCTTTCCCCCCAAATCACTCTCTCTTTTTACCACCCCTCTCTCTCTTCCCCCTCTCTTTTCCATCTCTCTCCTACCTCTCCTCCCTCCACCCCTCTTTCTTACCTCTCACCCTTCTCTCTTCCCTCTCTCCCTTTCCCCCCCCCCACCTCCCTCCCCTCACTCTCCCCCTTCTCTCTCTCCTTACCTCTCTCTCCCCCTCTCCCTCTTCTCCCTCTCCATTCACACCCCCTCTGTCTCTCCCCTCTCTCTCCTCTCACCCCCTCTCTCTCCCACCACTGTCTCCCTGTCTCCTTTCCCTCTTGCTGATGTGAATTGGATTGTTTTCCAATATATTTAACTTGACAGCCAACTCTCTCCTCGATTTTTGTTGGTGAAAAGAAGCTTCTTGTAGGTCAATAGCAAAAACCCACAATGAATTTATGGCTCATGTGATGTTTACTCTGAACAAACCCAATGACTTACTGTTGATGTTAAATGTTTTCTTTAAAATGATAAATCTCTGAATGAGGAATGTTTAAATCTCCTTTAACTTAAAGTCTTCAACAATCTTCTTTAGATCAAACAAAGACTATTCAAATATGATTGTTGATTAATATGGAAAGGAATTTTCATTTCACTGCACCTCGTATGTGATGAATAAACTTGACTTGAATTTACTCAATAATCACAATAAGCACATATTCATGACATTATCAGTTTGCATGGATTTTTATTTATTACTTTGGGTTTTGTAGAGTGTCTTGCCAGATTTCAGGGAACAATTGTTTTTGGGACTTTATGGTTGCAAAATTTAACAGTTAGTTTGGTGAGCCACTTAATATGTTAGTCAAAAGTACATCATATATTACAATTCTGATCTTGTGTGTGTATATGTGTGTGTGTGTGTGTATGTGCACGCATATGTGTGTGTATATCTGGTTGTCTATACATCTTTGCAAAAAACACCACGTGGTAACGATTACAGTTTTACATATTCTGATTCACATTTATCCCCTTTAGTCAGTGAGGGAACATTGAACACTGAACATTGTATGCTTTATTTCTCGACTTATTCTCGACTTATTGCTGATTAAAAGTTTGTAAAAACACAAAAGACTGTGAATTTATAACAACTAGTTCAACTGATGACGTCACAATGGCTTGACTAGCAGTGCTCAGCTACACTGAAGATTTCATCCTATATTTGGCAAGTTATTCACGATTTAAGCTTTAAAAATGCCAACTTTCACAAGATTTTTACATATTCTGATTCACATTTTCCCCCTCAAGGCAGAGAACACCTTCACTAACATTTTATGCTTTATTTCTTGACTTATTACTGATTAATGTTTAAAAAAATCAAAAGACTTTGAATTTAAAATGACCAGCTTCAACTGATGACGTCATGATGACTCGGCTAGTAGTGATCAGCTTCGCTGAATATTTCATCCTATATTTTACGTTATTCGCAATTAACGCTTTAGAAATGCCAACTTTCACAAGATTTTGACAGTAAAAATAATTCCTGCCAGCTTCCAACACATTTTGATACAATGTTGTGACAGGAACTCGCTGAAATTTTCACCTCACAGGAGGGGGAGGGCGAATCGCTATTGCAACATGCAGGGGAAGTGCAATTGATTTTTTTTAAAGCATACTGCTGAGGGAGGCAGGGGAGTGCTGGAATCTTACGTTCGGAACGGCTTGAGTTGGAGGCCCTGTTGGGGCTATGGGTAGGTAACGGGTGCATTGGGATAGCAGACCCAATGAGAAAGAACACGAAATGTCATCTGCCCATTCCCTCTACAGATGCTGCCTGACCCGTTGAGTTCCTCCAACCCTTTGTATTCTGACAATAATATTTATTATTACTGATTGATCTTCAGCACCTCTTATTTGATTTAGGTACAGTACAACCCAATGGTATTTTCTTGAATCTCATTAACGTAACTCATGAATAAGTTGATGTCCATATGTGGATGCAAATCTTTATTTTTAAAATTTGATCCCACAGAAGACAATTTTTACTCACCTTCTGTCCCCTCTGTCCAGCTTCCGGGTTCACCGTTCGCAGGAGTTCCCACGGTACACGCAAGAGTCAGTACGGATATCGCACGGGCCACTACGTGCATATAATGTTGCAATGTTCAACCACAAGTGTACGTCACTCTTGGAGAAATTCAAGCTTGTTTGAATTTTCTCCCGAGTCACCAAGTTACACGAGTACCTGCCGTTAGCACCACGGTGGTCCACGAATGCCGTACGGTTATCGCAAGAGGTTCCCACGATGTTCAACTTTGGTTAACTCTTGCGTCAAGTCGCCCCGTGAAAAAGGGGTTTAAGACAATTCTTAAAATGCATACATTTATCTAAATAAAACAATTCCTTATGAAGAACATGTGTTTGTCATTCATCTTTAAAGCAGTTGTTTGCTCATTCAGAACTTTGCTGACATTGTTGCAAACATAAAGTCCTTTTCATCTTCCCTGACTTTGCTCACTGCACTGATCCATACTGGCTTACAATTTCTCAACACTGAAGTTAAAAAATGAGTTGTTTGCAAATCCTGCATGACTTTTTCCACGATTATAATTCTTCAATGTCTGGCCTCATTTTTTATGACTCTGAGGATTCCTGGTTTTCATCAGCAATCAACTGATGGCCACACAAGAAACTATAGATGTTGGAATCGAGTAAAACACAAAGTGTTGAAGTAACCCAATCTTTACTTCAGACTTTGGAGATACACCATGGAAACAGGCCCTTCGGCCCATCAAGTCCAGACCGACCAGCGATCACCCCATACTTGCTCTATCATACAGTCATTCATCATCGTTGAAATCACTAGCGATGCAGTGTTGTTCGTTTCCAACGGGAACTGTAACGGATGCCCCGCACATCTCTGTCCTCCAGTTCCTGCAGACTTCCGCCGCTGGAAGTATAGGATTTTGGTGTGTGTGCTTTATCGTCATTCCTTACAATGCTATGTACCACAGTAATCGCAACTTCTACTGAAGGAAGGTACCTACTCACTGGGGACAATTTACAATCTTACCAAAGCCAATTAACCTATAGACCTGCACATTTCTGGAGTGTGGGAGGAATCCCGAGTAACCGGAGAAAATCCACGCGGTCACAGGGAGAAAGTACAAACTCCATTCAGACAGCAACTGTAGTCAGGATGGAAATCGGGCCTCTAGCAACAACTGTACTGATACATCACTGTGCTACTCTGTGAAGGGAATTGATAGGTGACGTTTTGGGTGGGTCCCTATATTACCAAATCTGTAAGTTCTGGAATTCATACCTTAAAACGTTCTATTTCTCTGCTTTTATCTCTTCAAGGCCCTACTTTCTTATTCACCAAAACTTTGATCATAAACTCTTTATATGATAGTGTCATGTTTGTCTATCTGTATTCCTATTAAGTATCTTGGGGGGTCAATTATACCAAATAATTGCATAAGATTATTTTCAGCTGGAGGTACAGCATGGAAATAGGCCCTTCAGTCCACTGAGTCCATGCTGAACATGTCAACCATGAAACTCATTAACTTTAATATCAAGCAATTTAACACAAGAACTAAAACGAACCAGATACAAAAATATCACAAACACAATTATTTTTTCTTTAAACTAAAAATGCAGCGAAAAATAAAAAGAATTTTCAAAATTCCAGCAGATTATTTATTTTTTTATTAATTTTCTGGGATCTCTCTCATTGACAAGCCAGCATTAATTGCCAATTGCAAGCAAATATAATAACAAGGTAACAATTTGATAAAATCCACATAAAATATACTGTGGAAAATAATGCAGCTATTGCAAGAAGTTTATGTAAATAGCGAACTTATTAAAATCATATTGCGTAGACATCATGCTTTGACAAGTGGAAATATTAGAAACAAAGTAGGAAATTGTAGAACAAGCTCTCAGAGGTTAAAAAGCGAAGCGTTCATTTGCATCATTTGTGATAGTTGAGGTGATCCAGAAGTCAAATTGAGTTCAATCCTTCACTCAATTAATTCATTTTGCGTCCAAAGCCTAAAAAATAAAATAAATTTTCAATTCTCTCATTTATAATGTACCTCATGACATCTTCAGTAAATACATTACAATGTGAGATAAAAATTCACTTTATATAAGTTAAAAATTAACCTTATACAAGCTGAGAAATATCATCACTGCTGATGAAACACATTGAGAAAGCAGGAGAGTCTCTCCCATCCGTCCCAACAATTGTGCAGGTTATAATATCACTACTACCCGTAACTCTTAATCAATTCATTGAACCATAGAATTATAGAAACATACAGCGCAAGTGGGGCGGCACAGTGGCACAACGGTAGCGTTGCTGCCTTACAGTGCTTTCAGCGCCAGAGACCCGGGTTTGATCCTGACTAGGGGTGCTGTCTGTACGGAGTTTGCAAGTTCACCCCATGATCACGTGGGTTATCTCCAAGAGCTTCGGTGTCCTCCACCACTCCAAAGACGTACAGGTTTCTAGGTTAATTCGCTTGGTATAAATGTAACTGGTCCCTAGTGTGTTCAGGATAGTGTTAATATGCGGGGATTGTTGGTTGGCGCAGACCCAGTGGGCCGAAGGGCCTCTTTCTGTGCATTATCTAATTTTTTTTTTTTTAAATCAAAAGGAAACAGGCCGTGATGATCCACCACGTTCATGCTGACCACAGTAACCATCTACACTGGTCCTATTTGCCAACATTGGTCAAGTATCCTTTTACTCCTTTCCTATCCAAATAACTGTATACTTTCTTTAAAATTATGCAATAGCATCTGCCTTCACCACTACCCCTGTCAACTCATTCCAAAAATTCAATACTCACTCTCAATGTGAAAAACCTCAACCCTGGATCACAATATTTTTTCTACTCGTACTTTAAACCTCTGGTGATATATATTCCCCCGTTGTAAGAAAAGTATTCTAATCCTCTATGCTATCTAAGCCCCTCATAATCTTGTAAACCTCTTTCAGTCACCCTTCAGCCTATTACGTTCTTATCAGAATAAACACAGCCTTTGAAACTCTCGTTATAACTGCAGCCTTCATTTGCAAGTAACATCCTGGTGAAACTCTTTTGCACTCTCTCTATTGGTACCACATCCTTCCTGTAGTGTACGAACCAGACTGTACATAATCTACTAAGTGTAGTCTAAACAAAGTTTTATATAACTTACAGTTTCTTCAACAATACAATTTAGCAAATAGTCAACTCGAACAGCCACAGAAATACACCTGCTAAAAGAGCAAGTCAAATGCTGGATATCCTGGCACATGTAACTAACCTCATGTACTATTATCCTTTCCACTATTTATGGGGCACAACACAGGGTTGTGATGAATTTTGGAATAAGGAAGTTTCAATGTAATAACAAATTCAGCAGAAAGCATTCTGTGTGATTACTACCCCACCCAGTTACCTCAACCTTTATTCCCTGCACCTTCTCCGCACCCAGCATTCTGGCACTTGGCTGCCTTCCAGTGACTAAAGCTCAATATGAACAATGAATGTTGGGTGAGGAGAGTGAGAGGCTCAGCTCAGTTGCAAACCGTAGTCAAATCGCATGCTGGCACTCCAGCGTATGGGTCACACATGCAGGGAGAGTACTCCTGTGCCAAATACTGGTGGCAATGTTCAGCGGGTAGGAGCAGACAGTGCCCTCCAGCATGGAGTACTAGACTGACATGGTGAGGAAACATTCACTGCATCTACATTTATTCACAGCTGATTGCATATGACTCAGTCATTCACACAACATGGTACAACATAGTTTTATTAAAGATCACTTACAGTACACTTCAGCATGATGTTATTACTTGTGTAGCGACTATACAGTATTCGGTCGGTGGGGGGCGCTGCAAGCCGGCGCCCTGTCAGCAGCGTGTCCGTTTTTTTCAACTTTTTTTGTTTTTTTAATATGTTTTAAAGTATGTTTTTTGTGTTTTCTGTATGTCTTGTGTGGGGGGTGGTGTGGGGGGTGTAAGGGGGAAACTGCTTCGGTCGCCTCCTCCATGGAGAGGCGACTTTTTCCAGGTCGCCTCCCCCGTGGCCTAGTTGGATCGGTGCGGCCTTTCCCGGAGACGCGCCCGGGGCTTCAGCGGCGGGCACAGCATGGACTCTCGTCATGGAGAGGGCGAGCCCTCGCTGGGGCTCGCTGGAGGGGAGCGCTCCATTTCGCTAGCCCGCGGCAGCTGGCAGCCTGAAGCCGCGGTCTGCAGAGCTCCAGCTGGCGCGGCGTTCGCAGCCCGGGATCCCTCGTGGGGGACCCGGGAGAAGAAGGAGCTTCCACCACCGGCCCGCGGCCAACTTCTACCGTGGACTTCAATGTGCACATCATCACAGTCACAGATGGAGAAAGGTTGGTTGATGCTTTCTCATTTACTCACATTATCTCTGTGTTCTCACAGTGAGCTCCTCCTGGAATATATTTCAGGCTCCGGATCAACTTTCGAAGAATAAAAGCAGATGTGGTTCTAGTGCGGTTGCACCGTCCTTGTAATCCTTGCTGCTCGATACCTGCGGAATGATTACATTCACTCAGGTTTAATCCTGGAATCAATGGGAGCAAAACCTACAAAATGTTCTGGTACTTTCTGCAGCTTTTTTGAATAATTAATTGGCCTTATACATGCTTGCACAAACTCCTTCATAAAAATTCAGAGCTTTCATTTGGAAGTTCAATATCAAATACCAAAGAACAGCTACAATTCAGGAAAACATTGTAAATACGGTTTGAACACAGTTCACTGGTGCATTTCCTTCTACTTCTGCAGTCAGGTTGCTGGATCAGCTTGGCATTAATGCATGGAAACAGGCCATTTGGCCCAACCTGCCCATACCGGCCAACATGCCCCACCTACATTAGTCCCAACCGGCCCATATCCCTCTAAACCTGTCCTATCCATGTATCTGTCTAAATGTTTCTTAAACGTTGCAATAGTCCCTGACTCAACTACCCCCCTGGCAGAACCATGCCGAATATCACTAATCAGTTTATGTCCATATAAATGCATGCATTACACAGAAAGATTTGATTTAAATCAAAAAAAGTTTAAAGGTTTCTCATACACATCAGTGTTACATTGTAAAGAGCATATAACACCCTTGGAAGTTTAATTGCATTGCACATTGTAAACAGCACATGAACCAGAGAATCATATACTCATACTTTGTGCTACAGTACAATAAGGAATAAAACACAGGTACAGATATCTCGTTATACCCTGTGCAGTGACAGCACACAGAAGGAGGATGAGGATGGTCACACCGGCTGTTCTGCCCATCTTCCACTTTGAGATGTCTGCTGAAGGATCTTCTGCCCAATGCAGTAACTCTCAGCTGAATCAAGTTCTCCTGCAGGGGACCAGTCAGCTCCTATTTATGGGGATTCACCTCTCTCATTTGCATGTTCTTCGGCAGTGAAAACTGTCAAACTCTTCGACGTCCCAGGGGAGGGAACTTCCCTGCTCCAGAGACCTTCTTTCACTTTAGTTTTACATTTCAACACTTGTGTGATTCACAGCCGCGGTTGTGTAATACAAAGGGTGTGGAATTATTGAATTCAATTGAATTGAATTGAATTGAATTGAATTTCCTTATTTGTCATTCAAAAACAAGTTTGAACAAAATTTTGTTTCCATGCAGTCATAACAGTAAAAAAGCAACAAAAAACACAATTGAACACAATGTAACCCAAGTGACTCACCTCCAGGCACCTCCTCACTGTGATGGAAGGTAAAAAAAGTATTATTTCTTCCGTGCCTCTTCTCCTGCGGTTAGGCAGTCAAACAGCTGCATTGAGGCGATCGAGGCTCCCGATGTTGAAGACCACGCCGGGCGATGGAAGATCCCGCGGTTGATTTTAAGCTGCGGGGACGATTAAAGGCCCTGTGAACGGCCTGGTTCAACTCGATTCGGGGCGGACAAAGCTGCTGTGCTCGAGCTCCCGAAAATCAGTTGCCAACCAGGGCCCTGTGAGCTACCGATGTCACAGTCCACAAGGCCCACGGCCGAAGCCTCCGAAGTCGGGTAGAAGCCGCAGTGCCACCACAGCCTCTAAAGGTCAGCCAGCTCCACGATGGTAAGTCAACAGACTCTGCGAACGGAGCCCTCAAGGTTGATTCCAGTTGGAGGCCGCCCGGTGCCTTGATGTTAGGCCGCAGCACGAACGGAGATACGAAACTGATAAAGGTCGCATCTCCATTGAAGAAAGAGATTAAAACAATTTCCCCAACCCCCCACATAATCAAAAAGTCTCATCGATGAGCCCAGAGATGAAGTTGAGTCCTGGACTGGAGCCCAGGAGGCAGCCGGGCTGAGTACAAGAACCTGGCTGAGTTCCAAGCCCTGGCGCTGCTCTACTACCTGGGTAGCTGCTGGGGCAGGGAATGGGAGGATGATGAGGGTAATGAGGAGCAGGGAGATGGGGTGGGGTCTCTACCCCCCTCTCTCTCTGCCCCCCTCCCTCTCTACTCCCCTTCCCTCACACTCCCTCTCGCCACCCTCCCCCTCCCTCTCTACCCGCCTCCCCCCTCCCTCTCTTTCCCCCTCCCTCTCTTTCCCCTCTCTCTCTACCCCCCTCCCAGGGGATGAAATTGCTATCAAAACATGATGGGGAAAACAATTCCTTTATGGCCCAGCGCATGCGCACACGCACACGCGCGCACACACACACACACACACACACACGTGACTTTGGAGGCTTCTTCTGTGGGCCCTGTGGATGGTAACATCGGGAGCTGACCTATTTAAGAAAGACCTGCAGATGCTGGAAAATTCGAATGTAGACAAAAATGTTGGAGAAACTCAGCGAGTGAGGCAGCTTCTATGGAGCAAAGAAATAGGTGATGTTTCGGGTCGAGACCCTTCCTCAGACCAGATCTGAGGAAGGGTCTTGACCCGAAATGTCACCTATTCCTTCGCACTATAGATGCTGCCTTACCCGCTGAGTTTCTCCAACATTTTTGTCTAGCTTCAGGAGCTGACCTGATTAGTGATTGACTCAGAACTACAGCAATAGCAGCTTAGTCCGCCCCGAATCATGGGGCTTGAATCGGAGCATTTGCGGGGCCTTTCATCGGCTTAAAATCGGCTGGCGGGGGCTTCAACATTGCGAGCTTCGATCGCCTCGAGTCAGCAGTTTGATTTTAAGCCATGCAGGGCAATGAAAGGCCCCACGAATGAGCCGATTCAGCCCGTAGAAAGCATCTGATACCCGCTTGAATCTTTCAAAAGCTACAATGTGATAAATAGTACTTTAACAAATAAAACTGAAGCAAATAAAGGCAAACAGAAGAACCAACCTTGGACGGGGGAGAGAGAGAGAGATGGGAAAAACATACTAAATAATGTGAGTGACCTGAATGAGGGACTTACCTGCAAACGAGCCAGGAAACCCGTTCGACCGTAGCCTAATGACCTGACCCCGTTTAAATCTTTCCCATCTACCAATACATCGAATTAGTTCAAATTATAATTGTACCCGCATCAGAAAGCTTTAAGAAATTCTCCGTGAATACCTTATGTAATACTTGAAGGTCAAAACACAATTGGTGACACATCGTGTAAATACGATGCTAATGGAGACATTTAACAAGCGCTTAACAGTGACACCACCACCGTCTCGCGAAAAGCGGAGATTTTAATAGAATTTCAACGATTTTAAAAGGATTTCAACGAATTTCAAAATCCAGATTACAAAACATGGGGGGGTGGGGGGGGGGATCAGGACCGGCCTTAAGCCATGTGGACCAATTGCTCCCAATTGGGCCCCGTGCCTAAGGGGGCCCCGCGCTCCCATGATCGAGGGGGGAGAGAGGGGTGGAGAGTGAGTAGAGGGGTGGAGGGGGAAGAAAGTGGTAGACGGGGAGAGGGGTGTGAGGGGTATGAGGAGTGAATGGAGAAGGGGGAGGTGGGTCATTCCCTTATGGTCCCGGGGCAGCGCTCCCGCGCCATCAGTCACCGTGCTTCTCGCACACAGCCCCGGCTCCCTCCCTCTCTCTCTCCAGGGAAACATGGTAAACAATACAGGGAGGGCCGGGCTGGGGGCTGGGGATCAATGTTCACAAACCTCGGCCTCAGCTCACACCCGTCCGCCCGGACCCTGCCGCCGGCCCTCTCTCTCCCTCCCTTCTCTCCTTCCCTTCCTTCCCTCCCTTCCCTTCTTCCCTCTCTCCCTTCTCCCCTCCCTCCTTCCTCTCTCTCTTTTTCCTTCTCTCCTTCCCTCCCTTCTTACTCCCCTCCCTCCCTTCTTTCTCTACTTCCCTCCCTCCCTTCTCTCCTTCCCCCTTTCTCCCTCCCCCCCCTTCTATCCTTCCCTCCCACACACATCACACACAGCCAACTAACACACACACAACTAGCACACACACACACACTCAACTAAGTTAGGATGGGGTAGAAGCCCAAAGGGTAGAATGGGGCTGGTCCAAACATTAATGCCTGGACTGGTTTTTCACCAATGGTTATTGTTTTTCCAGGATCTAGTTAATTAAATTACTTTTTCATTTCACAGTCACTAAAACAAGTGGTATTGTAACAATGTACTTATCAAAGGTAATCTACACATTTTGTTTGTTACTTGTAGGCTTACATGTATGCAATTTTATATTAAAATGTAGCTTAGATCTGTTTGGTCCATTAACTCGCAGGTACTTTTGAAGCGCACATTTTGATTACTTTCCATTCTACCATAGAGATATAAAGTCTATAATAGACTTTATTTATATTTCTATGATTCTATAGACCTTGGCTGGGAACCCGGGACTCACCAAAATTGTTCCCAATTGGGCCCCGCACCTCCTAAGGCCGGCCCTGGGGGGGATTGTCCCCCACCTCTCAAAACATGAAGGGGACGTGTGTGTCCCGTCCCCCCGGGTTTTCTGCCCATGCCGCCCCTCCCTCTCCACCCACCTCCCTCTCCACTCACCTCCCTCTCTACCACCCCTCCCTCTCCACCCACCTCCCTCTCTATCCCACCTTCCTCTCTACCCCACCTTCCTCTCTACCCCCCTTCCCTCTCCAGGGAGCGATGAGTATTGGGACCTATGGGTGAGTGGAGGAATATTGCGTTCGGGGACCCGCCCTCCCTGCGATGCCACGTAACATATGTAACACAGCACCACCAGTACAGTAATAGGCCTGTCCCACTTTGGCGATTTTTTAGGCGACTACAGGCGACTTGACAGTTGCCACATGTTCGCCGGTGATCGCCAAAATGTGCCTGTACAGTCGTGAATAGTATCCTCAGTCGCGCAAAGAGTCGTGTCGTCTTTCTGGTCGTGCAAAATTTTCAACATTTTGAAAATTTTTCGGCGACAGTGGGTTGACACATATGAGCATGCCTTGACTTGTACGTTAGGTTGTAGCCTTGTTAACATAGGTTTTCGTCAGGTGATGTAGGTTCTCGCCGGTGCTGACTGGTGAATTACATTGGCGCCTAGCAAAAAACCCTAAAAACCCAAGTCCACAGCTCCATGTGGTCAGACGAATATAGTGCATGGACATTGCACATTTTGTTTCGGAGACATCATGGCTCCAAGAAGAAGGAAGCGGCAGCTCAAGGGCAAGGACCAACCCCCATCACCACCCACCAGGCAGGTGGAGCTAACGCAGGAGGAGGAGGAGGCACAGGAGGAGGACCACCACTGGAGATGCCACTGATGGGACCACCACATCTGCAGGCTCACCAGGAATCTAATTTTATAATACTTTTTGTGAATTGGACTTGACATATTTTGTCACACACAGAAAAGTTTTAATTTATTTGCCTTCCACTTAATATTGATATGTTTCTGTGTTGTAGCCACAGTCATTGATGGGACCACCACAGATGGATCCACCACTGATGTCATGCTCACCGATGGCCACTTCGCTTATGGGCAGGTCACCCAGTTCCACAGGACAACAGCAGCCATACTCATAGCAGCAGTCCACTTGAACACTATCACAGCAGTTTGCCACTACTTCCACATTCACTGCCTTGCAGCCTGAAAGATCTAGTAACTTGTCTGTACTTGTAGCTGCATTCACAAACTACCACATCCTGACACACCCAGACCTGCACCTGTGACACCTGGACGTAACCCCGGGACGCAAGGGGGGACTTGAGTTTGGGTTTGAAATTATTAATGAACACACATCACCCATCAGTGTAATGTCTTCATAAATGATGTTGATGATTTTGTACTTGTTTTATGTTTTATGTTTTAAGTCTAAAGTTTGAAGTTTGAAGTTGAAGTTTATTTACACTCAAAGAACCTCCTTGTGCTCTGGGAGTATAACTTTTTGTGATGATACTAAATTAATTTTTGTATGCACTGTTGTATGATCTTTACATTCTAATAATAATTAAACCTTTTTTGTGTTGTTAAAGGGATGATATCTACACCAAGCGCTGCAGGTCAAGAGCCAGGAGGATTATCCAGGACCACACTCACCCCAACAACAGACTGTTTTCCCTGCTGCCCTCAGGGAAACGGTACCGGCTGCTCAGGGCCAACAGGGAGAGAATGAGGAGGAGTTTCTTTCCCCAGGCCATGAGACTGCTGAACGAGGACTGAGTGTCTGAACAGGACAATACAACATTGTAATTCACCACATATTTGCCGCAATATAAAACACATCATAACATACCCTGTGCAGCAACGGAAAAGGGTTGTCGTGGTAGTGAAGCTGCTTAACGCTGGCTTCACTGCTAATCTGCTTTCTGCTCAAGAATCCTCTGCTTACTGCTGCAACAGTGTCTGTCTCTGCCTCCGTACTCTCTGTAGTTTGAAGTTGGACTGAAGAGGGTTATATTTGTTTGTTCCTCTTTCACTTCACACAACCTATGTGGGTGAATGTTGATAAACAGGAGAAGCTGCTGGGGAACGTCCCTTATCTTGAGTAAAACAAACCATACACTTCTGGTCACATAAAATACATGGTGAAAGATTGCCAACTTCATTCCATAGGCTGAATGATTTTTACAGCATCTTATCAGTGTTCCCCCCCTGGCTGGGCACCTTCCTCTCTGTTGGCAGTCAGACCTGATGGGATGTTGCAGCCTTCACTGATATTGCCCAGGATAGTTTAACATGAACACTGCTGACTTGGACTTCACCTGGGAATGGATCTCACGGTTCATCTACGGTTTTCCGTTGGGGGCCACTCACCTTGTCTTCTTTAGCATGCATCCTTCGACAGATTCACTGAGGATTTTGTTCGGATCTTTAGCAGTGTTCCTTCTTGGCTCGGCTTCTCGCTCCCTGTACTTAGTCAGAGCTGCTGAGAAGTTGCAGCATTTACTGATACCGGCAGCTCTCCCACCTGTACTTTGTTGTGATGTTCTTTAACTGGAGGTGCCCAAAGCACCTACTCTAAGTTAAATTACATTTGTTAAATACTCTGCCAACTAAAAAAAATGATGCCGGAAATCTAAAGCGAAAACAGAAAAAGCAGGAAATATTCAGCAGATTAGCAACGTTCTATGTTGTTTAAACTGACAATGGGAGATTCTGGGATATATTCTTCATGTCAGGGATCATGTGTGGCAGGATATCACCAATCACAGATCCTATCTATCAACCTGGCCAGAATAAAGCCCATTTACATAAATACGTGGTTAGCTGAATAAGCTGCACAGTGTTAAAGCTGCTGTCGGGCTTGAATGCATGTGAATAAACTAAAAGCGTGCAGGTATTAATATAAAATGAGATAAACTGTTAAGAATTTAAAATTAGACACAAAATGCTGGAGTAACTCAGAGGCACAGGCAGCATCTGTGGAGAGAAAGAATGAGTGATGTTTCACGTTGAGACCCTTCTTCAGACTGATGGCAAGGGAGTGGTGGGTCAGTGATAGAATGTAGTCGGAGACAGTAAGATTGGTGGGAGAACTGGGAAGGGGGAGGGGATGGGGGTGAAAAGGAAAGCAAGGGCTATTTGAAGTTAGAGATGTTCATACCGTTGGGGTGTAATCTACCCAAGCTAAATATGAGGTGCTGTTCCTACAATTGGCAAAATGTTTCACACATTCTTCAGAGTGATATTTCTCATAGTTATGCAGATCATTCGATCAGGTTTTCATGAAATATCTTTGTTTACACATGCTATTCTTTATGATGTGACTTTTTGGATTTTAATACTACAAATGTGCAAAGGGTTACAATTATGTGAATGTAAAAGGAAGGAACGGATGTTTCCATAAATCCTCTTAATATCATGGTCCTAATGCAACAGAGGATAGGTGAATGTGAGTTGATACCATTGAAACCTGTCAGTTTCTGAGGGGATGTGACAGGGCAGATGCCAAGGAGGGGTTTCCTTGAATGGGGAGGTAAATACTGGGGGCATTATTGCAGGTCTGGGTCAATCACTGACAAAATAAACTAAATCTTATCTCAGACTGGGTGTACTCACGAGCAGTGGCTTTCTCGCCAACAGTCTGTCTGGCCTTTGTTCTTTTTTTGTTCTTTTTTGTACATGTTAAACGTATGTTTTTAGTGTTCCTATGTTTGTTTTATGTGAAGGGGGGGCAGGGGGGGGGGGGGGAGGGGTTGGGAGATACTTTTTTTAATCTCTTACCTCGACGGAGATGCAATTTCTTTCCATATCGTATCTCCGTCCCCACCACGGCCTGACATCGTAGAGTTGGCGGACTTTCCTGGAGACCGATGGGTACTCCAAGCCGCAGGAGTCTGTGGGACTTTAACTTCGCGGAGCTTGAGATCCCTTTGCCAGGGATCGAAGGTCCAACCGCGGGGCCTGTGGACTTTAACACCCTGATGTCGACGGTCTCTGGTAAGAAGAGGCCAATTCGGGCATTCCATGCCATGGAGAGAGTTACAACTGCCCTAACACGGGAGTTTCATCACCTCGACTGGGGCTTCCATCGCCAGCTGCGGGGACTTTGACCGCCATGACTGCAGACTGCTGATAGACACTGAGTCTATCAGCTTTGTATATAAGTTCTTTATTCGCAGAACACATTGGGTGAATACACATAGCTGTTGTAAGTTTGAACTCCTAGATTAATCTGCAGAACAATTGAATCTGCACACCAGATGACATAGTGCAAGACCTGAACTGGATTACGGATCAGGTGTACAACAGTAAAACTCGACATGGACATAGTGATTGATCTACATCCTCCTTCTTAAGCAAAAGCCCATAAACTAAACAAAGTATATAAAATACAAACATCACAACATAAGGATGTAAACATCAACTAAGCAACGGAGGATATGAAATGGACAAGATAAATGTAAAGAAGCAAAGAAGGCTGTAATCAGTTAAAACACAGTCTTTATACTTCAGGTTGGGCTTGCAAACCCGTCCAGCACGCATACGGCACGGGCCTTCTGCCATGTTCTTTGCAGGTGACAGCACAGCAGGTGGTGGTTCAAATGGCACTGGTTTTGCAAAAGTCTTTTCCACAGGGGACTTTACAGGTGACATCACGGTGTTTTTTTAAAGAATTTATGTTCGACTGCCCTCACCGTGGGAGAACAAAGAGGAAAAGTTTGAACTTTATTGCCTTCCATCACAGTGAGGAATGTGGAATCAATCCACTGTGGTGAATATTTATGTTGCCTTTTATGTGGAACTGTGTTTTGTTGCTTTTCACTTAATATGGTTGTATGGCAACTCAAATTTCACTGGAGCTTAACTGGTACATGTAACAATAAACTAACCTTGAAGCCTTGAAATAATTGTGAATCTTTGGAGAATTCTAACCCAGAGAGCTGTGCCGTCTGAATCATTAATAACTATATTCAAGGCCAAGATCTAATCCTCGATTCTGTGGGAATCAGGGATTATTTTGATTTGGCAGCAAAGTGGTGCTGAGTCCAAATATCAGATTGGCATTGATCCTATTGCTGAATGTGGCAGGCTTGAAGTGCCACGTGGATACTCTCACTGCCAACTCATGTGCCCTTATGGAATGGAACTCTAAACCTCATTATATAGGAAGGAAGGCCGGCTCAGTGGTCGGGGCTGAGCAACTAACGGTCCAGCAGGTGGCAGAGGCCAGAACTCTGAACAAACTGGGTTCAATAATGACCAACCCCACTCACCCACTCCACGCCCTGAAGGTGATCAAGAGCAGCATCTTCAGTCAGAGACTGATTGCACCAATGTGCAAAACTGAGAGATATAGGAAGTCTGCTATAAGGTTTTATACCAGCTGCTATAAGGTTTTATAATGCACAAAAATAATTTCGGATTTTTTTTAGTATTCATTCATTGTATTTTAACTTATTAAGTATGGAAGCTATCTGAGGAAATGTGTGGTGTTATGTCTGTCTTGAAGCTGTTGTGGCACTGTAATTTCCTGTAAAGGATTATTAAAGGTTATTCAATTCAATTCAATACAGTGAATTTTCAAATTGATGATCCCACTGATCAGAAATAAATATTCAGTATCTTCATTACTGTGGATTAATATATCATTCTTTCTGTATTGGAAAAGTTCTCAGCAATGGTAACCCTAAAATGTTGTAGCTGTTGTAAATCCCAGTTGTTTGGGAATATGTTATGTAGGGGAAGGGTTGCTAATTCTACAGCCTTACTAAGAGCAAGGATGATATAAATGAAATTCATAATATAGACAGATCTTTCCACGATCAGGAACTACTGTCTTTCAATGTGACATCTTGTTGAATGCCAGTCATCTGCTGTTTGCAGGGCATCTTCATTCAAATCATTGAGTTGCAAAGAATAAATCACAACATTGATGTACAGAATGTTTTCCTGAAAGGAAAAGGACAAAAAAACACACACAGTGACTAGATAGTTTCATGATGTTTTCGACCCAAAACATCTCCTATTCCATCTCTCCATAGATGCTGCCTCACCCTCAAAGTTCCTCAAGCATTTTTGTCTGCCTTAGATAGTTTCATGATGACTTTTTATTTAACTTCACATTGACATGTGTCAAAACCATGAAGGGTCTTTGTGAATTATTACAAGGCAGGTTTAATTGTACATTGGATCTTCTTTCCCCAGATGAAGTTTTATATTGGTTGCACACTAACTTAGTTCCACATTTTGCACATGGCACACAGGACACACAGGTGGATTACAATAAATAGGGAATAACCCCGGGGATTACAATAAATAGGGAATAACCTCTGGGCTGAAACACGTGAGTTACAAGAAATGTAACATGCTCTAACTTGCTGCAACATTGCGTATCTTAACTGCATCTTTACACGTTATTAAATGTCATGTTTAGATACTAAGAAGTTGCAACAGTGGATAGTAGTAGGCCCCCCTCGGTCATGACTGACCATGGGCGATGCATCCTAGTTGTTGGCTGCTTGCTCCAAACTTCGGCTAAAGCAGCGTCGCTTGTGACTGAAGAGACCAACGCGGGAGTGACAGTCTCTTTCGCAAAGGTCACAATTGTGTGTGGCCTCTGGTTTGTACATGATTCAGATAGCCTTAAGCTGCAGAGAGGCCACATCAAGATAATGCTGGAGTAGCACCCTGCCACTCCAATGCACAACAGGCAAACAGTCACAGGGATGAGGGCAGGAGGTTTAAAATGGGCCACACTTCCCACAGGTGTGTCTGCAGAAAGAGATGACACAGGCCCTCTAGAATTAACTGCATTTACCCCTGTAGATGCCTAAACTTCAAAGATGGAGCCAATATCCAGTCATTATAACCTCTGCAGATAACAATGGAAAACACTAAAAACTATGCCAGTCAGGCAGCATCTGTGGAGAGTGAAATGGTTCCCCGCAGAATCAGAGCCTTTAGGTGTTAGCATAAATCACCAGCTAAACAACACCACAGCACACAAGGATAAAGATACAATCTTTAAAGCTACAATTATGTTTTTACCCCCTGGAACTTATTCAAACTTCCCCCAACTGTGTGCACTCGACCCATACATGGGAAAGTAGATATTGATACCTATTGGATTTATATGTGAATGTCAATGTTCACAGCACTCTATGGAGCGCAGGTTAATTGACCAACTTATAATGTTCATTCTGAAGAAGGGTGTTGACCCGAAACATCACCTATTCCTTCGCTCCATAGATGCTGCCTCACCCGCTGAGCTTCTCCAACACTTTTGTCTACCCTCAATTTTTCAAGCATCTGCAATTCTTACTTAAACTTATAATGTTCTGTAAGTTTTGATAACTCTTGCTGCAGTTTTAAACTTTTATGGACAAGTTTCTGCAGCAACATATGTTCATTAAGTTCACCACCAGTGAATGATGAAATAACAGCTTCAGGGCTTTCTGGAGCTGATTCAAGTTTCAGTTTCCAGATTTGTGAAGTGCGGGGGTTGCAATCTCATCCACTCCCTCCCCGGGTGTGTGCAGAGGTGAGGGAATATCATTGTCAGGATGCAACCAGTGTGTTTCATCCCATGTGAATTCCGGGAAATCAACCTGTTTCATACAGTCTGTATTTTTATTGAACAAAAGCTGCCTTTGCTCCTGTCTGTAATTATTGCCAATTTATTACATTATATTTATAATAAGAAACTTCCTTGATTCAAATCATCCAACCTGTCCATGTTTAATGTAACTCAATGCAATCAATGACCTTGTGACATTTCTGCTTAAAATCTTGCACTTTCTTTATGCAAAGACTGATAATTTTTTTTGATATATTTAACCAGGGCTTTTCTTTAGGATAATATGAAGGTGAGGGAGAAATATATCACTGACTTGTATCTGGATCTTGGTAAAGAGGGGATTATATTAACACGTTAAAGAACTGATACTCTGATATTCTGTACTGTTGCTCCACAGCCCACTCTGTGAAAGAAGTGCAGTAACAGGCCACCAGCAATGAGCAGAAGCATCCTGTCCACAGTCTGTTTCACCTGTGTAATAACTTTACTCTTCTCCATCATCAGAGAGGATTAAGAAGAGTAGACAGAAAGATAACCACAATAATATCATCGACCTCTCCCAGACCAACATCCCCATTGTTGATGCTCCACTTGCATTCAGTCACTTGGTCACCTCATGTATACACCTGACACCAATCTCCCAAATGGGACACCTAATTTCCCATTTTACATATCATTAAGCAATGAAGAGAATGTCAAGATTTGAAGTCAGTCTCCCTGGACCACCACTGCAAAGGAAACAAATTAGAGTCATAGAGTACTACAGAGTGTAAAAACAGGTCCTTCAGCCCAACTTGCCCACACCGGCCAACATGTCCCGGCTACACTAGCCCCACCTGCCTGCGCTTGGACCATATCCCTCCAAACTTGTCCTATCCAATGTACCTGTCTTATCTGTTTATTAAACGTTGGGATAGTTCCAGCCTCCACTGCCTCCTCCGGCAGCTTGTTCCGTACATCCACTACCCTTTGTGTGAAAACGTTACCCCTCAGATTCCTATTAAATCTTTTCCCCTTCACCTTGAACCTCTGGTCCTCGATTCCCCTACTCTGGGCAAGAGACTCTGTGCATCTACCCGATCTATTCCTCTCATGATTTTATATTATACACCTCTATAAAATCACCCCTCATCCTCCTGTGCTCCAAGTCCCAGCCTACTCAACCTCTCCCTATTGCTCAGACCCTCTAGTCCTGGCAACATCCTCGTAAAAATTCACTTCTGGGATTTCTACAATAGCTCAATCATTGTCACTTTATTGACTAGTCAGTTCGAGTATAAAGCTATGCACTGAGGTACTCCAGCATTTTGTGTCTCTCAGAGAGGATGATCTATGAGATTATGTTGACAAGTACTTGCAAATTCACTCTTAATATTAGACATTTCTTCGACATGTGATTTATCAAAATCGACAAGTTCAACTCCACCATTCAAACCTTTGTCACAGGAACACATCCTTTTACATTTAAGGGACAAACGCAACTTTCTTAGACCAATGGCAGCCAAGGGATTCCTTCACCTCAGCTTCAAGATGCCTCCAATGTATGAAACTGTTTCCCTCTCTCTTGGCAGCTGTTTCCAATATCTTCCCCGTTACATTTTATTATGGCCTTTTCAGCACCACAGAAGTACTCAGTACAGGCTGCAGAGCGGATAGCTTTATACTCTAACTGGATTAGTCAATAAGGTGACAATGAGTGAGCTCTGTAGAAATCCCAGAAGTGAATTGGTTTTCTTTGCAATGGTGATCTAGGCTTCCAATCCTGACCTCATTCAAGTCAAGTCAAGATGGTTTATTCTTGCTTGCTGCAGCACAACAGAATATAGTAAGCATAAATACAGAACAGTTCAGTGTGTTTATATACCATATGCCATATATATACACATAAATAACCAGATAAAGTTCAATAGACTGTTATAGTTCAGAGTTTGTTCAACATGTATCCAAATGGACACCTAGTTCAAACTGGGTATCCATTTGGGAGATTGGTGTGTACATTAGGTGACCAAGCAACTGAGTGCAAGTGGATCTTCAACAATGGGGAAATTGGTCGGGGAGAGGTCTATGATATCATTATGTTTGTGCTTCTCTATCTGATCGATTGTGAAGTTTGTGCCACACCTGAAATGTTAACCTTCGTACAACATTTTCATCAGCAAACCAAAGGCTGACTAAAAGAATCAGAGGCTGAGGGAGGAACTGATAGAAAGATATAAATTTGTGAATGGCATAAAAAGAGTAGATAGTCAGAACCATTTTCATGCTGTGGAAAAGTCAGAGAGGAAAAGTTTAAAGGAAGACAGACACAAAATGGTGGAGTAACTCAGTGGGACAGGTAGCATCTCTGAATAGAGGAATGGGTGATGTTTCGGATGGAGACCCTCATTTAATGCAGATGGGCAGGACAGGTTTTTCATGCAGAGAGTGATGGGTGTCAGGAATATGGTGCCTGGTGTGATAGTGGAGACATATATGATAGTGGCATTTAAGACGCTTTCCGAGAGGCATGTCAATATGCAGGGAATGGAGGGATATGGATCACCTGTAGGCAGAGGTTAAGGGTTTAACTTGGCATCATATTTAGCAGAGACATACTTAGCTGAAGAACCTTTTCCTGTTTTGTACTGTTATATGATCTATGGTGCCTTAAAGGCATTGGTGAATTTCATCAGTGACTCCCAGCTTTGCCAAAAGGTGGCTCCTGAGGTAAGGGAATTAGACCAGGAATCTCCAGCTAAATCCACACCACAATACACAAGGCCAAATATATTATAGACTATTACATCTTTACTCGCCTTTTTACACCCTAGAACTTATTAAATTCTCCCACTCTATGCCCACTGAACCCATACCAGAGAGACAGAATATTGATATCCATTGAAATCAAAGGTTTCAATTAAGGTCCAGTGATATGCGAATTACCATACAGCCATACGGAAAAAAAAGCAACAAGACACACAGCTGCATAAAAGTTAACATAAACATCCACCACAGCAGATTCCCCACATTCTTCACTGTGATGGGAGGCAAAAAGGTTCAATCTTCTTCCTCTATATTCTCCTGCGGTCGGGGCAGTCGAACCATCCGTTGAGGTGATCGAAGCTCCTGCAGCCGGCGGTCAAAGCCACCACGTCAGGGCAATCGAAACTCCCGCGTTGGGGCGGTAGAAACTCCGGCGGCTTGGAGTTACCGAAGTCAGTCTCTGTCCAGAGACCACAGGCTCCGTGATGTTAAGTCTGCAAGCACCCACGGTTGGAGCACCGAGGTCGACCCCTGGCAAAGGGATCGCGAGCTCCACGATGGTAAGTCCGCCAGTGACTGCGGTCGAGCTTTTCAAATCAGTCTCCAGCAAAGGTCGGCAACTCCTCGATGTTAGGCCGCAGTATGGATGAAGATACAATATGGAGAAAAATCACATCTCTGTTGACGTAAGAGAATAGAAAACGTTTCCCCCAACCCCCCACATAAAACAAGCTAAAGAACACTAAAAACATACAACCTGTGCCTGCCTTCTCCCCATATCCCTTGATTCCTCTAGCCCCTAGAGCTCTATCTAACTGTCTCTTAAATCCATCCAGTGACTTGGCCCCCACTGCCCTCTGTAGCAGGGAATTCCACAAATTCACAACTCTCTGAGTGAAAATGTTTTTTCTCACCAGTTCAGTGGCTTCCCCTTTATTCTAAGACTGGGGCCTCTGGTTCTCGACTCGGCCAACATTGGGAACATTTTTTCCTGCATCTAGCTTGTCCAGTCCTTTTATAATTTTGTATGTTTCTATAATACCCCCCCCCCCCCCATCCTTCTAAACTCCAGTGAATACAAGCCTAGTCTTTTCAATCTGTCCTCATATAACAGTCCCGCCATCCCAGGGATCAATATCGTGAACCTATGCTGCACTGCCTCAATATTCTAGGGCTAGAATACAAAGGTCTGGACCAGAGACATGTTTAAATCACCACCAAGGCAGAGGGGGAACTTACTGTAACTCCTCACAATTAAATACATTCAGAACTAAAAAACCTTGTCTCAGCAAAGTGGCCATAACACTACTATATCAATTTAAAAACACATCTGGAATGGGAGATTCTTCGACTGAGAACAGGAGATGCCTGATGGGGGATGTTGTGGATGGTCATTTGTGATATGCTGTGCTCTTCCTGCTGCTTAATTAGGGCTTCTGGTCATCCCAATGTATGGACACAAGGCTCTCAATATCATATCTAGTGCCCATCCCCACTTTGGCCAGTCGAGGGCAAGTCATTTCCAGGAAACAGTGTGGATGTTGCATTTCTACAAGGTGCTTTGAGGACATCAGTGAAATTTCTTTTATCCTTCTGGAAATCTCTTCCATTGACAAGGCTTGTAATCAAGTGCCTAAAACGAGTAGCAAATAATGTATCCTGCCCTACGTAGCTGACTGCGTGTAGGTAGAGCATTATTAATGGATATGTTGGTCTTGGAGTGATGTAAGTTAGATAATCTTTATGCTTCCTGTTCCACCAGGAGCTTTATGTCATATCTGAAACCTTGATTTTTATGCAACCTTTTCTTCAGCCGACCAAATGCTGAACTGGTGTATTGAAGACGTTGGTGAATTTCATCAACAATTCCATCTTTGCTGAGCAAAAACTCCTGATGACTCTTCCTGTGGCACAGTATGTAAATGTCACTAATTGCTAACCCTAATTGTCCCTCAGTGGCCAGACTTGTCTCCATCATTGAACATCGTTATGATTGCATCATCTGTGGGGTGCACTGGTACCAGAGACTCTTCCCAGATGTGAATGATGAGGTTATGGATCCATGACTGAGGCTCTTCACTGCTGAGTTTTAGGAATTCAGTGAGGAAACCATTTGTATCCGAGGCCTTGCTTTTTATCAGTTGGGAAATGGCGAGCATGATTTTTCCAGCATCTGCAGTTCATTCTTAAACATTTTGTTTAATCCACTGCAAAATCTCCTCAAAGTATGTCTACTTTGAAGAAGTTCTCCTCCTCTCTCCGAAGCAGGTATTCCTTGCAATCTCCCTCCTTCTCCTTCCCTTCCCTGCTCTCCAACAGCCTACTGTTTCCTCATTTTCCTTTCTTCTTCCTGCCCCCCCCCTCCCCAACCCCACATCAGTCTGAAGAAGGGTCTTGACCCGAAACATCACCTATACCTTCGCTCCATACATGTTGCCTCACCTGCTCAGTTTCTCCAGCATTTTTGTCTACCTTTGATTTCTTGTCAATCTGGAATAGCAACAAGGCTGGACTGAAGAGATAGCTCTGGGATGGAATTGAAGAACACTCATATCCAGGGCAGAGGTATTCCTGAGAAAACCATTGAACAGGTTCGGTCAGCAGTTATGGACTACCTCTCTGTCCCTGCTGGTTTCATCTCTGTCCTTGGCTGTCAGTGTGTTTGGGCCTTGGCTGTTGGAGCAGTAGATGGTATTTATACCACTTTAATACACTGACAAATGTATACAAATCCTGATTGTCAGCAGATTGCTGAAGCTTCTGCACTCTCTCCATCCCGCATTGATCTTTGGGCCATGAGACCTGCTGAATCTCTGCCCTTAGGATCCCCCCTTGAACTTTGCATTGTGGGGTGGAAGTTTCCACTGCATGGTTTGAATAACATGTGTTGGCTCTTGTACTTCATCTGCAACGTAGGCCCTTCAAAGTGAGGTCTTGATCCCGAGGCAAGAGTTGCCAACTGAGCTGTACACCTCAGCTGCACTGGAATTGCACACCCCATTTCCAATGTCCTGCCCATGATACTGTCTCTAGTTCCCAGCATATTGAGCAATTAATAATATTTGCATTCTGCAAATTATGAATAAAGTAAACTACATTTAATGGGCTCATGCTATCCTTTATGCTGACCTTGCTCCAAATTAACCTTTAGGGATCCTGCACGAGAACTTCCAAGTTCCTTTGCATCTACAATTTCTGAATAGTTGCCCCATTTTGAAAGTAGTCTTAGCTCAGTTCCTTCTACCAATGTGCATAACTGTACATTTTGCTGCAATGCATTCCATTGGTAACTACTTTGCCCACTCTCCCAACCTGTCCAAGTCCTTCTGCAGACTCCCTGCTTCCTCAACACTACCTGCCATTTGACCTATCTTTGTAACATCTCAATTTTCTCCCCTTAATAAAACTATGTTGACTTTTACCTCTTTTAGCATGCGTTTCCAAGTACCCCGAAATCTCATCTTTAATAATGGACTCTAAGAATTTACCAGCCACAGAAGTCAGTCTAACTGGCCTATAATTTCCTCCTTCTTTTGTCTCGTTCCCTTCTTAAACAGTGGAGTTACATTTGCGATTTTCCAGTCCTCTGGAACCATTCCTGACTCCAGTGCATCTTGAAAGATCACTACTAATGCTTCTACAATCTCAACTGCTAAAGGGCCTGTCCCACCAGTATGCGACTGCATGTGGCGAGCGCGACTTAATGTGGTCGCTTGACCCATACGGCCTCGCAGGGACGGTCCCACTTTGATCGCCGGAGCCATATGGAGTAATGCGGGGCTGGTCCCGACATCGCGCGGGGCTCCGAAAAACTGACATTGTCCACAAATTCCGCGTGGCAATGGCCTGTCGGCTCGCAACCGCATTGAGGCTGTACGCAACACCTCGACGGGCATACGCAGCGTCTCGACGCCGTACATAGCGTCTCGACGCCGTACGCAGCGTCTCGATGCCGTATGCAGCGTCTTGATGCCGTACGCAGCGTCTTGACGGCGTACACCTAGCACGTGCCGTTACTTGATGACGTTACCGCCCGACGCCGTGCAACATCCAAATTCAGTCGGCCCGCCTCCTGCCCAGCTGATTGGTGAGTATGATGTCGGGACCAGCCCCGCACAACTCCAGACTGCTCCGCGGTTGGACGTGGGACTGGCCCCTCGAGGCCGTACGCCTCAAGCCACCACGTTTGGTCGCGCTAGATGCATGCAATCGCATGCTGGTGGGACAGGCCCTTAACTCTTTCAGAACCCTGGGGTGTACTCCATCTGAGCAAAGTGACTCATCCACCTTCAGTCCTGTCCATGATACAGGCTTCTGTTTCTAGGATGTTAAGTTCAAGGGGCAATTTAGATTACCAATTATTAACATTTTCATGCCGTGAATTATTAATGAGATAAACTACATTTAATGGACTCATACTATCCTCTGAGCTGGCCTTGCTGCCAGCGTTAGTCCTTTGCAGGAGTTCCTGTTTTCCTGTTTGATGTTATTTGCAATGAGAATCCTCCCAGCCTGTGATGAATTACAAAAACAAGTGCATAAATCTCGCCCCCTGGAGGATGGGAGTAGTTTAATTTAGCTTCATGGTCAAAATACACATCATGGATTGAAGATCCTGTTCCTGTGCTGCACTGTTCTAAGTTCTAATTTTTATGTTTCTTGGTTAATACATAATCGTGTGACATTCGTGCAGATCTGTTCCCTGTATCTGTGTTGCAGTTTAATAACTAGCTCACTGTTACCTATTGGATGATCGGAAGGCTTGGGTTGGTCTATGGAATCTGAATGTGAAACTGGTGAAACAAGTTTCTATGTTCTAACCATTTTTCTGTCTTTCTTGGTTAATGTAGCATTATGTGACATTCTTTCTGATCAGTTCCCTGAATCGTGTAGCTGAATAAATTTCACTTGGCACTTGTGAGAGTTAAAAACATCAACCATTCAGCATTCCAATTTGTGGGCCATTCACTAAATCCAGATTCTACAATTAGTTAAAATAGCTTGTTTGGTTGCTGGTACAATGGCAATTAAACACTCTTGACGAGCCATGCGAGGTGCTCCTAAAACCTTGGATATTTCAGAAAAATCATCCTTTAATCACATAATACTTAGAGCAAACACCCAGTTTGGTTAGATTCGCTTGAGAGGTAGAGACCCAGGGAGGCCCAGGGAGCCGTTGGTGAGAGGGGAGGAGTACCTGCGCTGTAAGTACAAAATACACCGCGGGGCCTGCGACCAAATCGCCAACGTTCCAGAGAAGGAGTCTGGGGGAAGCCTCTGATTGGTTTACATTTTTACATTTTTGCCTTTAGGCTAAGGATTCTGGGAGGTAAGGATTCTGGGAGATAAGGATTCTGGGAGGTAAGGATTCTGGGAGGTAAGGATTCTGGGAGTTAAGGGTACAGTATTTATTAGTAAAGTTTAACAGATAAAGTTTTGTGTTTTTTAATATTTAATATAGTTAAATTGGGAGTAGGATATGTCAGTGGAGATTGGCCCCGTGGTTTGCTCAGCCTGCAACATGTGGGAGATCAGGGATATGGTCGGTGTCCCTGGTGACAACGTTTGCAGGAAGTGTGTCCAGCTGCAGCTCCTGGCAGACCGCATTGAACGATTGGAGCTGCGGTTGGATTCATACTGGAGCATCCACGATGCTGAGAAAGTCGTGGACAGCACGTACAGTGAGTTGGTCACACCGCAGGTAAAAGGTAAGAGGACGGAAGGGGAACGGGTGGCCAATAGTCAGCAAAGCGGTAGGCAGGTAGTGCAGGAGTCCCCTGCGGTCATCTCCCTCCTAAACAGGTATACCATTTTGGAAACTGTTGAGGGAGATTGCTCATCAGGGGAATGCAGCAGCAGCCAAGTTCATGGCACCATGGGTGGCTCTGCGGCACATGAGGGGGGGAAAAAGAGTGGAAGGGCAATAGTAATAGGGGATTCAATTGTCAGGGGAATAGATAGGCGTTTCTGTGGCCGCAAAAGAGACTCCAGGATGGTATGTTGCCTCCCTGGTGCAAGGGTCAGGGATGTCACTGAACGGCTGCAGAACATTCTGGAGGGGGAGGGTGAACAGCCAGTTGTCGTGGTGCATATTGGCACCAACGATATAGGTAAAAAAAGGGATGAGGTCCTAAAGGATGAATTTAGGGAGCTAGGAGATAAGCTTAAAAGTAGGACCTCAAAGGTAATAATCTCTGGATTACTACCAGTACCACGGGCCAGTCAGAGCAGAAATAGGAGGATATTGCAGATGAATATGTGGCTTGAAAAATGGTGCAAGGGGGAGGGATTCACATTTTTAGGGCATTGGAACCAGTTCTGGGGGAGGTGGGACCAGTACAAACAGGACGGTCTGCACCTGGAATGGAATGGAACCAATGTCCTTGGGGGGGGTGTTTGCTACTGCTGTCGGGGAGGATTTAAACTAATGTGGCAGGGGGATGGGTACAAGAGCAGAGGGGCAGGGGGGTGTAAAATGAAGGTAGAAGCAGTAGGTAGCAAGGTGAAAAGTAAAAGTGGCAGGCAGACAAAACCAGGGCAAAAATCAAAAAGGGCCACTTTTCAACATAATTGTATAAGGGGTAAGAGCGTTGTAAAAACAAGCCTGAAGGCTTTGTGTCTCAATGCAAGGAGTATTCGTAATAAGGTGGATGAGTTGAACGTGCAGATAGCCATTAATGATTATGATATAGTTGGGATCACGGAGACATGGCTCCAGGGTGACCAAGGCTGGGAGCTGAACATCCCGGGATATTCAATATTCAGGAGGGATAGAGTGAAAGGAAAAGGAGGTGGGGTAGTGTTGCTGGTTAGAGAAGAGATTAACGCAATGGAAAGGAAGGACATTAGTTTGGAGGATGTGGAATCGGTATGGGTAGAGCTGCGAAACAATAAGGGGCAGAAAACGCTGGTGGGTGTTGTGTACAGGCCACCTAACAGTAGTAGTGAAGTTGGGGATGGCATCAAACAGGAAATTAGAAATGCTTGCGACAAAGGCAAAGCAGTTATAATGGGTGACTTCAATCTACATATAGATTGGGTGAATCAAACTGGCAGGGGTGCTGAGGAAGAGGATTTCTTGGAATGTATACGGGATAGTTATCTAAACCAACATGTAGAGGAACCAACGAGAGAGCTGGCTATTTTAGACTGGGTATTGAGTAATGAGGAAGGGTTAGTTAGTAGTCTTGTTGTGCGTGGCCCCTTGGGCAAGAGTGACCATAATATGGTTGAGTTCTTCATTAGGATGGAGAGTGACATTGTTAATTCAGAAACAATGGTTTTGAACTTAAAGAAAGGTAACTTTGAGGGTATGAGACGTGAATTGGCCAAGATTGACTGGCAATTAATTCTAAAAGGGTTGACGGTGGATATGCAATGGAAGGCATTTAAAGACTGCATGGATGAACTACAAAAATTGTTCATCCCAGTTTGGCAAAAGAATAAATCAGGGAAGGTAGTGCATCCATGGATAACAAGGGAAATCAGGGATAGTATCAAAGCAAAGGATGATGCGTACAAACTAGCCAGAAAAAGCAGCATACCGGAGGACTGGGAGAAATTCAGAGACCAGCAGAGGAGGACGAAGGGCTTAATTAGAAAAGGAAAAATGGATTATGAAAGAAAACTGGCAGTGAACAAAAACTTTTTATAGATATGTGAAAAGAAAGAGATTAGTTAAAACAAATGTAGGTCCCTTGCAGTCAGAAACAGGTGAGTTGATCATGGGGAACCAGGATATGGCGGACCAATTGAATAACTACTTTGGTTCCGTCTTCACTAAGGAAGACATAAATGATCTGCCGGAAATAGCAGGGGCCCGCGGGTCAAAGGAGGTGGAGGAATTGAGTGAAATCCAGGTTAGTCGGGAAGTGGTGTTGGGTAAATTGAATGGATTAAAGGCCGATAAATCCCCAGGGCCAGATAGGCTGCATCCCAGAGTACTTAAGGAAGTAGCTCCAGAAATAGTGGATGCATTAGTAATAATCTTTCAAAACTCCTTAGATTTGGAGTAGTACCAGAGGATTGGCGGGTAGCAAACGTAACCCCACTTTTTAAGAAGGGAGGGAGAGAGAAAATGGGGAATTACAGACCAGTTAGCCTAACATCGGTAGTGGAGAAACTGCTAGAGTCAGTTATTAAAGATGGGATAGCAGCACATTTAGAAAGTGGTGAAATCATTGGACAAAGTCAGCATGGATTTACGAAAGGTAAATCATGTCTGACGAATCTTATAGAATTTTTCGAGGATGTAACTAGTAGCGTGGATAGGGGAGAACCAGTGGATGTGGTGTATCTGGACTTCCAGAAGGCTTTCGACAAGGTCCCACATAAGAGATTAGTATACAAACTTAAAGCACATGGCATTAGGGGTTCAGTATTGATGTGGATAGAGAACTGGCTGGCAAACAGGAAGCAAAGAGTAGGAGTAAACGGGTCCTTTTCACAATGGCAGGCAGTGACTAGTGGGGTACCGCAAGGCTCAGTACTGGGACCCCAGCTATTTACAATATATATTAATGATCTGGATGAGGGAATTGAAGGCAATATCTCCAAGTTTGCGGATGACACTAAGCTGGGGGGCAGTGTTAGGTGTGAGGAGGATGCTAGGAGACTGCAAGGTGACTTGGATAGGCTGGGTGAGTGGGCAAATGTTTGGCAGATGCAGTTTAATGTGGATAAATGTGAGGTTATCCATTTTGGTGGCAAAAACGGGAAAGCAGATTATTATCTAAACGGTGGCCAATTGGGAAAGGGGGAGATGCAGCGAGACCTGGGTGTCATGGTACACCAGTCATTGAAGGTAGGCATGCAGGTGCAGCAGGCAGTAAAGAAAGCGAATGGCATGTTGGCTTTCATAGCAAGAGGATTTGAGTATAGGAGCAGGGAGGTTCTACTGCAGTTGTATAGGGTCTTGGTGAGACCACACCTGGAGTATTGCGTGCAGTTTTGGTCTCCAAATCTGAGGAAGGACATTATTGCCATAGAGGGAGTGCAGAGAAGGTTCACCAGACTGATTCCTGGGATGTCAGGACTGTCTTATGAAGAAAGACTGGATAGACTTGGTTTATACTCTCTAGAGTTTAGGAGATTGAGAGGGGATCTTATAGAAACTTACAAAATTCTTAAGGGGTTGGACAGGCTAGATGCAGGAAGATTGTTTCCGATGTTGGGGAAGTCCAGGACAAGGGGTCACAGCTTAAGGATAAGGGGGAAATCCTTTAGAACCGAGATGAGGAGAACTTTTTTCACACAGAGAGTGGTGAATCTCTGGAACTCTCTGCCACAGAGGGTAGTTGAGTCCAGTTCATTGGCTATATTTAAGAGGGAGTTAGATGTGGCCCTTGTGGCCAAGGGGATCAGAGGGTATGGAGAAATGGCAGGTACGGGATACTGAGTTGGATGATCAGCCATGATCATATTAAATGGCGGTGCAGGCTCGAAGGGCCGAATGGCCTACTCCTGCACCTAATTTCTATGTTTCTATGTTTCTATGTATTCTATGTACGATAACATAGGTGACTGCAGGTAGACACGAAATGCTAGACCCAAAACGCCGCCCATTCCTTCTCTCCAGAGATGCTGCCTGTCTCGCTGAGTTACTCCAGCATTTTGTGTCTACCTTCGATTTAAGCCAGCATCTGCAGTTCTTTCTCAAACATTGGTGACCAAGTATCATTCTGTTAAAATCCTCAAGGGTCAATATTTAGTGTGAACCCCAACACCATGTGTGCTCTGTTGGGGAGGGAGGAGCTAAATAAACAAATGATACCCCATCGACACAGTGATAGTTTGGCCCTGGTCACATTGCTCTCCATTCTCCATTCTATTTCATTGATCAAGTATAGAAACACGGAACTAGGTACTGACGATTCAGATGCAGAGACAACATATTTTTCATGGCAAATCTGGTTTATTGTTTTTTATCTTAAATACATTATGCTCGACAAATTCATTCACATCCAACCATACAGATATGCTGTTGGTCAACTGAACCCAGTCAGTGAAAGTTCTCTCAGGGCAAAAGATTTATATTAATCATTATACAGACATTAGACCTATTTACAATTTCATTTCCTCCAGTGATAATCAGACTATTAGCAGCACTACCTTAAATCACATCTGCAGGGATTTTTTTTTCTTTAAACTTTGGATAAATCCTAAAATCTGACATTTTACAGAAGAAACACCATAGTTCCAGTTAAAATATCAATGTTCAAAAACACTGCTGGAAAACGACACAATTGCTATTTGCAGCTTTTTGTTCCGCAATTTAATACAAGAATATGTTTGTTCAAACTGGAACAACCACGTTTGGTCAACAGTGTTTGCCTACAGTGTACCTCAATCTGTGAACAGGAGTTTTAAACAGAGAATGGGACAAAGTAAAATTAACTTTGGAAATTACTGAGATGATGTAACATTTCAACATATCTTCAAAGAAAAGGTGGAATGTGTTTAGTTAATTGTTTCCATCATCATCATCCTAACTCAGATAGTTTTAATGGGGTAACTAGTGATAATTCTACTCTGTATATCAGCTACTTTATGTTCTCCCAATCCTGGACACTGGGTGGTAACACATTTCTTTCATGCCAGTGCCATTGTTTTTGACAAGCCACCAGCTGGGGGTCATGAGAGCTTGTGGTGGAGGGAGGGACTGTGAACTGGGGGAGAATTTTATTCCACAGGTCCTCTAGTCTTAATTTCAGGGAGGGCACAGCCTACAAGGTCATCATTGGCTTCCCTTGTGAGCTGCAGTCGCGTTGAACAATGCCTCCAGAGAATTCATTGAACTCAAGTTATTCTAAAGACATCACCTCCCACTTTCATAGCCAGTATTACATTTCAACAAGTGGCATTTATCTCATTTCCACACAGTGCACAAGTTCACAATCTACCTTAATTACCACAGATCTCAAACAAAACTTTGGACTTGGCACCAAGTTAAGTTGTTTGCTCAGGTATAATTATGCACCGTGACGGGGCGTAAACATACCCTGTAACAGGGAGGAACCATAGATCATTCCCAGAAAACAATGAAGAGAATGCACTGGACTGAACCACTGGAAGGTGAATTACAGTGTTAACTCCCACAGCTGAGCCTCCTTCATTGCCCAGCAGATACTCCAGGAGTGGAAGTGAATCTCTCAGATTACAGCTTCATTTTGTTCAATTGCCTCGTTTGACACCTGAAATAGAAGCAATAGAAAAATGTAATTGAATAATTGCGTTGTTAGCCACAGTAATACAGCATATAGTGCCTCCTGCAACAGAACTCAGGGAATTTTCAAAATGACTATCTCTGAAACAGAGCAGATGCAATGACTTGGAAGTTTGCAAGCAACTCATCGATACTGCAGTGTGCATTATCTAAAAGGCACTGCACAGTGTTCAATTTCATTTTTAAGCCTCACCAAGTGACGCTGAGCAATTATATATCAAGACCATGTCAGCATTCAGGCAAAGTTGTAAAGGTGCTGCCAGGTAGCATTTGTGCCAATCATTGTCCCAGGCATTTAATTATCTACTATATTTACCTGGCGGGTTCAACAACTCTATGAATTACCCCCTGACACCTATTTCTCATTTTCACTATCCACAAGGCACAAATCAGAAGTGTGATAAATACTCCCAGTTGCCTGGATCTGTGTAGCTCCAACATCACAAAGCTGGAGACCATCCAAGACAAAGCATTGTGCATGATTTGTACCCTATCGAGTCACGGGCACTCCCCCTATGTTCCATGTTGCAGCCCAAGATGAAGATAACTATTAAATATTTCATTTTGAACATCCCTGTTGTGAACAGCAGACTTCCTTCAATGTCTGGTCTCAATTGCATTCCCAAACATGTGACAACATGTCTCAATATTGTGGACAGCGACCATAAAACCAACCAGTGGCTTTAAAGGGTCCCAACCTCTGCATCTGGGAACATTAATAATGAAATTGGATAAGAGGATTTGGGGCTCAGCTCTGATGCCAAATGTAGTCAAATCGATTGCCGACATTCCAGATTTTACTGCCCCCACGTGTTTGAAAGGCACTTGAGTAAAATAGCCCAAAGTGTCAAATGTTAGTGGGAATGTTTAGCAGGGAGGAGCACACAGCGCCCTCTAATGCGGAGGTCTGCACTCACATGACAAAGTAAATCACTGCATCAACATTTATTCACAGGAGAAGTCTGAATTCCGGCTTATACAAACACTGACCTTTATTGGCAGTTATAAGCACTTCCAACCACTTGGCTTCAGGATCCACACACACTTTATTCCCATTTTTCTTCGTAATACTGGAAGGAGAAGGTGACATTCAAAATATGATTCACAGAAACTCCAATGTCTCTTTTTGAATTACACAACTTGAAATCAGGGAGGGAGTAAGGTTGATGTTGATGCTTTGACTCATTTACTCACATTATCTCTGCATTATCACAGTGAGATCCTCTTGGAATAAATTTCAGGCTCCGGATGGAATTTGGATGAATAACATCAGATCTGGTCTTAGCGCATTTGCACCGTTCATTTGCTCCTACGATGGGAGTACCTGAGAAAAGATTATATTCAGATTTAGTCGTGGAATCAATGGGAGCAAAACCTGCAAAACTTTCTGGTACTTTCTGCAGCCCTCTTGTTTAATTAATGCATGGCCCGGAAAGAGAAATTGCACAATGTTTGCACAAGCTCCTTCACTAAAGTTGTGAGCTTTCATTTGAAAGCTCAAACAATAAGACCAAAGCGCAGCCACAATCAATGAAAACATTATAACTACAGTTAGAACACAGTTCACTGGTGTATTTCTTTCTACTTCTGCAGTCAGGCTGCTGGATAAGTTTTATATGAATACGGAGGGTTTTGATTTCAATGAAAAGAGTTTAAAGCTTTCTCACACACAATGTTGCATTGTAAGGAACACACAGTATAACAACGGCAGTTTAATTGCATTGCACATTGTAAACAGCACATGAACCAGGGAATCATATACTCATACATTGTGCTACAGTATAATAAGGAATAAACCGCGAGGACAGTCATCTCAACATACCCTGTGCAGTGACGGCAAACAGAAGGAGGATGAGGATGGTCACACTGGCTGCTCTGTCCATCTTCCACTTTGTGCTGCTGATGAGATGTCTGTTGTAAGGATCTTCTACCCAATGCAGCAACTCTCTGCTGAATCAAGTTCTGCTGCAGAGGACCAGTCAGCTCCTATTTATGGGGATTCACTTCTCCCATTTGCATCCTCTTCTGCAGTGAAAGCTGTCAAACTCTCTGACGTCACGTGGGCTGGAATTTCCCTCCGTGCTGGCCACATATGGAGCTTAAACATGTGATTTCCAGGAAACAGCTCTCCCTTTCACAGTCTGCTCATTACAGTGCGCTTCTTCGCACTTCAATGTTGCAGGGTTTATTTTACAATAATAGCAAGTATAGCATGTTTCTACATAGTATAATATATTTTTGCACTACTTTGGATTGCACAACAAATTTGGTTCAATGATGGACCAGCTATTTCCTGATTTGCACTAATGGTTATATTTATTGTTAGAATTATCATTATTGCATTATATTGTTAACTCTTTGAGCTTTGTGTAAACAAGTAACATTTCATAGCTGCCTGATCTAGTGAGTTCCCCCAGCAGTTTGGTCTTTGCCATCTGCAGTGTCTTGTGTCTCCATCTTATCTCCACCACAGTCACGCCTTCAGTGATCTTTCCTGATATTTATGTTGGGCGCCATTTGCATTCAATAAATAACAGCTGTTTCTAAGATTCTCATGAATTTTATTTTTATACATTTGAATAACTCTTACATTTTAAATGGTCTGTTAATTTTTAATATTTTGAATAGTTGTGAATGTTTCTGAATAACAGGCATTTTCAGAAAAATTCGAAGCTCGTGTCTCTTTTGACAGCTGGCTAAGCTTGCATGTGATTTTGCTGGCTCCTTTATTTTCACAGTTGTTTCAGGGGTGGGTGTCTGAACCCATCCTTCATTGTGTTGCCCTTCACTATTGTGGACTTGGACAACAGGTCAACATTGGCCGATCTATAATGGTGAATTCATATTCACCTCGTGGGTCACAGATAGCTTGCATGGGCAACAAGCCTGACTTGTGACTCCCTCCACCACAGTCTGCTGGTTGGTATATTACAATCGACAATAGGTGGAGGAGTAGGCCATTCGGCCCTTCGAGCCAGCAACACCATTTAATATGATCATGGCTGAACATCCACAATCAGTACCCCATTCCTGCCTTCTCCCGATATACCCTGACTCCGCTTTCTTTAAGAGCTCTATCTAAGTCTCTCTTGAAAGAATCCAGAGAATTGGCTTCCACTGCCTTCTGAGGCAGACAATTCCACAGATTCACAACCTTCTGTGTGAAAAGGTTTTTCATCATCTCCGTTCTAAATAGCTTACCCCTTATTCTTAAAGTGTGGCCCCTGGTTCTGGACTCCCCCAACATCGGGAACATGTTTCTTGCCTCTAGCGTGTCCAAACCCTTAATAATCTTATATGTTTCAATAATGGTGTGGCTCAGGTTGGCCGTGTGTAGAAAGGAACTGCAGATGCTGGTTTACACCAAAGATAGCCATCAGATGCTGGAGTAATGCAGCAGGCAGCATATTTGGAGAAAGGGGGTAAACTGGAGGTGGGAAAAGGCTGAAATAAATCAGGGCCAGCAACAGATGAGCTCAGGAGGGATGAGGCCCTTAATGGCCCATTGTTGGCTGGGGAAGTTGTGATAACAAGAGGGATACAAGGATGCAACCAGTGGAACTGATAGAATGGCTTGGATGAGGGAGGGGGGGGGAGAGAAGGGAGGGGATGGAATGCAAGAGAGAGAAGGGAGGGGATGGAATGCAAGGACTTGCTTGATATTAGAAAAGTCAACGTTCATACCGCTGGGTCGTAACCTGCCCAAGCGGAATATGAGGTGCTGTTCCTCCAATTTGCGTGTGTCCTCACTCTGACAGTGTATGAGGCCCAGTACAGAAGAGTTAGTATTGGAATGTGAAGGGGAGATAAAATGTTAGGAAAAGGAGAGATCGCGTAGACCATCTCAGGCCACCTGAGCGTAGGTGTTCAGTGAAATGATTGGGAAGTCTATGCTTGGTCTCACCGATATATAGGAGCCCACACCGGGAACACTGGATACAGTAGATGAGGTATACGAAGTCTGAAGAAGGGTTCCAACCCAAAATGTCTCCGACACCTTTTCTCCATAGATGCTGCAGATGAGTTACTCCAGCACTTTGTATCCGACTCGGGTCAACTAACAGCTATGAATACAGCGCTCAATTCTGAACAAGCATAGTCATCTGACGAATTCTCCATGTTGGCATCTGTGGCAGCTAATCACTGAATATGTTCACTGACTTTCACTCTCTATGGAAAGTAGCAGGAGTGGGAATCAGGCAGGAGAGGGGGCTGGTGAAACAGGATCAGACTCAAGCTGACAGTGGGAGAGTGGATAGATTCCTGTTTCCTTTATTGTTAGAACTTGTTTGATGTTACAGAGGCCTATAATCATTTCTGTATAAATGTTTACAACCAGATATCTCATGATTGCTTTTAAAATCAGTCAAAACGCTGACGCTGGCTTACAATGAAGCATACATTATAAAGTAGATTTACTTGTACATTAGATCTTATTATGCCAGATGAAACATTTCAGATTGGCTGAAATCCAGTTCCACATTTTGTGGCTGGCCCATGGGACACAGGTATTTTACAATGATGACTCCGCTCCTGAGATTATAATAAATAGGAAGCAATCCCTGGGCTGAAACACGTGAGTTACAAGAAATGTAACATCCTCTAACTTGCTGCAAAATTGGGTATTATACATATATCTTTGCACGTTAATAGATGTCATGTTTAGATTGTAAGAAGATGCAATGGTGGACTTGTATTTGTAATTGCTAGTTGTGAGAATTATTTACTTGATATTTTGCTGAAGCAACAGCCAAAGTATCTTAAACACGATGAATTAATAACAATTTCAATTTAACAACAGGAGAGAGAGAGAGAGAGAGAGAGAGAGAGAGAGGTAGAGACACAGAGAGAGAGAGAGAGAGAGAGAGAGAGGAGAGAGAGAGAGAGAGAGAGAGAGAGAGAGAGAGAGAGAGAGGAAAGAGAGAGAGAGAGAGAGAGAGAGAGAGAGAGAGAGAGAGAGAGAGAGAGAGAGAGAGAGAGAGAGAGAGAGAGGAAGAGGGAGAGATATATTATTTTTTTCATCAATGCTTTTCTATCTCAGAGAATTATTGCAATGTCTTTGTCCTACTAGTGCAGTGAGCATGCTGGCCCCAACTTCAATTCTGATCATGGCAGATTTTAGTCAACGTTTCAGATGGCCTGTACCTACAGAGAGGCTACATCAGGATATATACCAAACAATCCCTGGGCTGAACCATGAGGGTTACTCGAAATGGAGCATCCTCCACATTGGTGTAACATCGGGTATCTTAGATGCATCTTTGCACATTAATGGATGTGTCACATCCTCATTGTCGAAGAAAATATTAAAATCCTTTCTTACTTAATTTTGATTGGAATTGAACAAGGTAACGAAAGGGTGTGTGGATGTGGCAATTGACATCTCTCGTTGACCAGGTGCAGAAGAGGTTTGTGGGAATCGGCAAACACGATCAGACACATTACCTCTTGTCTGGGAATGTGTTGAAACGTGAATGTAAACATTACAAAATTAGGACAGAGATAAGGAAGCTTGTTTTTCTCTATAGGACGTTACAGTAGACACCCGCGCCCCCTACCGCTAGTGACATTGAAATGTTGCAGTAAATGGGGGGCTTATGGTTGGCTCGGAGAGGGGCTGGTGGAGGGGTAGGATTATAAGGTAAGATAGAATAATGTAAAAATGCCCTTGTATTATGTTTGACATATTAACCATCTGTTGTTGAATAAGATTAACATAAATAGAAAGTATATTATGACTAATGAAATAATTAATACCCATATAGTAGATGGTAGTTATAGGAAACATATAGCCAAGGACGATGTATATTTTCATACAGTTGAATCTAACAAAACACAAATGTTGTTTACTGCATAGTATAACTGTCAGCTAATTCTGCTGTGGTCAGAGCACTGGTGAGCCGTTAACTGCTGTCATGCAATAAAGTCTCTTGAAGCAAACCTGTGAAGTCTCCGCTTTTCATTTTCCTTTAATTTCCCTCTTAATTAATTTCTTCCACAAATACCAAACAATCCCAGGGCAGAAACACGAGGGTTACAAGAAATGGAGCAACCTCCAGCTTGGTGTAACATTGAGTATCTTAGATACATCTTTGCACATTAATAGATGTCACTTGCAGCTACTCTGATCCCAACAACATGATTCAGTTCAATTCAAAACATATTACATCTTCATCCCCCTCCCTCACTCACAATCTGTTCCTCCCTGCTGGATTCACCATCACCATTCCCTCTCTTGCCCAGGTTGTCCTGCAATCTTCCCTTGTTCAGACATCCGCATCTACCTCAGAACCAGGGCCTTTTGTAAACCACAGGAATCACCAGCACTAAACAAACTAACACATATTGTCAAAGATATTATATGCTATTAAATCTCAATGTATGATTTTCCACATGGAACTTATTTACGCACCCCCACTTCACTACATGATGAATACACAAATGCACAGGAGATGGGATATTGATATCCTTTGGATTTATAGGTGAATGTAAACTTGCATAGCACTGCATGGAGTGCAGGTGAACTGAGCAGCCTGTAATGCCCTGCAAGTTTTGATAGCTCTTCTGATATTTTAAGACGTTTTGCTGGGGCAGTTTCTGCAACGACAAATGTTCATTAAATTCACCGTCCGTGAGTGATGAAATAGCAGCTTCAGGGCTTTCTGGATCTGATTCAAGTTTCAGTTTCCAGATTTGTGAAGTGCGGAGGCTTCAGTCACGTTGACTCCTCCCCCCTGGCTTTGTGCAGGGGTGAGGGAATTCCATTGTCAGGATGCAGTCCGTGTGTTTCATCCCACGTGAATTCCAGGAAATCAAACAGTTTCATCCTGGATGTCGATTATATTCCAAAATCTGTCTTTTTTTCTGTCTGTTAATCATAGGCAACATATTACAATCAAGAATAAGAATCTCCCCAGATTACTGATCAACATATCTTTCCATGTTGCATGATACATGTTGCAGCCAATGACCTTGTGACTTTCCGCTGCAAATCATGCATTTACTTTACGAAATAGGGTGTTGAATTATTTTGAAATAGATAAATATTTACCAGAGTTTTGACAAAATCAACAAGTTCAGCCCCACCAAACTTTTGTCATGGGAACACACCCTGTTATATTTTAGGGACAAACACAACTTCCTTTGACCTTTAGCCCTAGACAGTCTGGGGATTCCTACAGCTCAGGATCAAGAGTGCCTCCAAAGTCAGAAAATGCTTCCTTTTTTCTTCGCAACTGTTTCCCATATTTTTCTTTATTACATTTTATACAGCCCTTTCGGGGCCACAGAACTATGTTGTACAGGTTGCAGAGAAGGACCCAGTGTAATCATAATCTAACTGCATTAGACAACAAAGTGACAATGATGGAGCTCTGTGGAAGGACGGCACGTTGGGGCAGAGGTAGAGTTGCTGCCTTATGGTCCCAGAGACTTGGGGAATATAGGTGCTTGTATGTAGAGTTTATATGTTATTCCTATGACCTGTGTGGGTTTTCTCCAGGAGCTCCGGTTTCCTCCCACACTCCAAAGGTGTGCAGGTTTGTATCATTGTAAATTGTCCCTAGTGTGTGTAGGATATTGTTAGTGTGCGGGGATCATTGGTCGGCGCGGACTCGGTGGGCCAAAGGGCCTGTTTCCGCGCTGTATCTCTAAACTAAATTAAAAATCCCTGTGGTGAATTGATTTTCTCAACAATGGTGGCCCAGGGAGATTGGATTCTAATCCTGACAGCCTTCATTTCATTGCGAATTGATATATGAAATGGGAAACAAACACCTATCTACTTCAAATTTAATTGAACCATTGACACCATTTCCAACGTCAAAACAACATGAGAAGTTTAGATGGAGTGGATGTGGTGAGGATGTTTCTCATAGTGGGAGAGTCTGGAACCAGTGAGCGCAGCTTCAGAATAAAAGGACATAGAATGGAAATCAGGAGGAATTGGTTTATCAAGAGGAATTCATTGTTGCAGACAATTGTGGAGGCCAAGTCATTGGGTGTTTTTAAATCAGACATTGACAGGTTCGTGATTAGTAAGGGTGTCGAAGGTTACAGGGGGAAGACAAGAGAATGGGGTTGAGAGGGAATGAATGGCCTAGTTCTGCTCCGAGGTCTTCTTACCTTATGATCACAATGATAGGACTTGCTAGGTTAAAATAACCCAATACTCTACTTTAATATGAACATTACACTTGCAGGCTCTCATTCTAGAGACTGGGTACACATACGTATTGGGTTTAAATGATCCTGGCAGTGGTTTATTTGTTGGACACCTCCCATGAAGGACTGAGCCTGAATTAAGAACCCATGTCACTATCTATGTCATTCATACAATGCCTGCTGTCTACTGCACTATATCTACAGGGTTGATGTCAGTGCTGATGTAGGGAAGAGACTACTGCTGCAGGATCTCAACATTAACAATCTCTGCCATAGATTTAGTCTTGGTTTGGAGGAAGTGGCTGGTCAGAGATATTGTCACCGGGAATGAGAGGCAAGGTCAGCAGACAGCAGGCTGGTCAGAGTTTTGTGGTGGTCAAGGTTGGGGATGCCTGGGGAACACTCCAGGTCATCGTGTCTAAAACAATCTTCAGAGAAAATGATGAAAATATTTCTAAAAACACTTATTTGATTGAGACTATGATGTTAAAAACACATCTAGTTTACCAGTGAGCTGCCGGTAAGGTGTTCTGCCTCCTATATCCTCTCTGGCAGGTGTCCTTCCACTCAGGCAATCCCTTGGGATTTAGGATGAATTGCTTTTATGCCGGTTTTGTGTTTCTGGAACGGCTTATGAGGTGAGTATGGAAAAGGCTCTTCGACCAAGGGCAGGAGGTGCCTGATTGAGGGGTGGTGTGGCTGGTAATTCCTGACCTGCTGTGCTCTTTCTGCTGCTTAGTCAGGACATCTGTGTTGCCCCCCAACATGGACACAAGGCTCTCAACACCATAGCCAACGCTCCTTCTCCACTTTGAACAGTCATAATTGAGTCATAATTCATAAAAGAGATTGCCAGGAAACTCTGGGGATGTTGCATTTCTGCAAGGAGGCTTTGAGGGGATCCCACGAAATTTCATCTGATCACCTAGCATTTTCTTCCAATAACAAAGGAAGGATTCAAGTGTCCTTTTGGGGAGTCAGGCGTGAGATATGCAACTTAGATTGCTAGCACAACGTCACTGAGTAAAGAATCAGTGAATTAATATGCTGGTCTTTGCGTGATGAATGATCCTTGCGTGATGGATTATCCTTCTCTTGTCGTGTCTATCGTGAAGTTTATGCCACATCTGGAACTTTCACCATTGTATAATCTTTTTCTCAACTAAATACTGAACTGGTGCATTGAAGGCAATGGTGAAATTCATCACCAATGAATTTGTTCACTGAGCGGAATCTGCTGATGACTTTCCCTGCGGCAGCCGGCAATGAGACCACTCTGTGGTTTGATGTGCCTTCCTTCATGAACATGGCCAGGATCGCATCATTCTGAAGTCCCCTGGCATATCCAACTCTTCTCCGGTGGATGATAACGATGTGGTTTTGTGACTGAAGCTCATCACCGCTGAGTTTCAGGACATGAGCGAGTGAGTGAGGAAATCCTCTGTTCCTGACGTCTTCTTCTTTTTTAAACACAAGGAACTGAAGATGTTGGTTTACAATAAGGACTCAAAGCGCTGAAGTAATGTGGCAGGTCAGGCAGCATCTCTGGAGAAGACACACAAAGAAATGCAGATGTTCCAGAGTTGCTGTCTAACCTGCTGAGTTGTTCCAGCACTCTGTGGCTTTCCTTGTTTTTTTAGCTGGGAATTGGCTGGCTTTACATCCTACCAATCTGGATTGGTGGCAAGGATGGACTGAGGAGATCGCTCTGGGATGGGATGGAGAGCACACACATCACACATAGATGTCTGTCTGAGAAGATGTTTGAACTGGTTTTATCAGTGGGTATTGAATGTTCCTGTGTCCCTGCTGCAATCACCACTGTCCTTGGCTGTCAGTTGATGGGACCTTAGGTGTTGGATCAGTGCTTGATTTTTACACAGCTGAGGAATGTGCACATGTCGGCATGTTGGTGAAACTCTCGTGTTCTCTCCATCCAGCGTTCAGTCTTTGGGACATGGGTTATCTGTTCAACCTCTTCCTCAGCACCCTGTTGGGGCATTCCATGTCTTGAGCCTCATATGGTGGAATGGATGTTCCCAGTGCATGGTTTGAATAACATGGATTGGCTGATGCACCTCAACTACAACACGGGCTTTTCAGAGATACCAAGAGAACTCAGCTGCACTGGAATTGATCCGCACACATCTCTCAAATACACACACACGCACATACACACTCCATCACATCACATACTCACATACACACAATCATACACACACACAATACAACATCACATACACACACACACTCATACACACACACACACACACCATGCACTCATACACACACACAGCACATACACTTGCACATGCCACACACAGACCCACATGCACATACACACACGCAGATACACACACAACACCCACCCACACACACCCATACCCACATACACACATACACGCACATACACACACACATGCAAATACACACGCAAACACACAGACACACACACACGCACATATACATACACACAAACACACACACATACACAAGCATGCACATACACACACACACACACACACACACACACACACACACACACACACACACACACACACACACACACACACACACACACACATACATACATGCACATACACTCACACACTCCTAGGATTCACTTCCCACACCCCATTTCCAACCACAGTCTCCAGCTCCCAGGACATTGCGTTTAAATTATAAATAGGATTAGCAATCAGTGACATCTAGATTCTGTCAATTTTTAAAATTTAAAAACTACAGGCTTATGCTGAACTGTAAAGTCCAAGTTCAGGAACAACTTTTTCCCTTCATCCATTAAACACAACAATCTCAAATAAGCTCTGAACTACATAGACTATTATATATGGAGTAGAAACACACACTGAACTTTTTTTTCTCTCTCGTTTATTATATTGTTTACAGTGTACTACGTTTACATATTCTGTTGTGCTGCTGCAAGTAAGAATATCATTGTTCTATCCTGGACATATGATAATAAAACACTCTTGACTCTGAGCTGAACTTGCTCCCTTGTTTTGCCCAAGGCAGGAATTAAGGTTTCTAGATTGATGTTAATTGCAAAGCGGACCCTGACCGGCTGTGATTTTTACAGCAAGGTGGACAAACTGCCTTGGCTCCTGGCAGATGGGATTCATTTAATTTGACATCACAGTTCACAGAGACACGGAGGGATGAAAAACATGTTCCAGTGCTGTACTTCAAGTCTATTTAAATGTGATGTACTTCAAGTCTATTTAATATCCTCAACAATCAATATATATATCCAAGGTGTGGGCACAAGTACGGAGTGTGGTTTAACCAGGGCTGGATACAAGCCCAGCAACAGCACGACGGCCGACGGCGACGCCTCACTGGCAGAGGAGCTGAACTGCTTCTTTGCTCACTTCGAGGCAGAACCAGAAGAGTTCGTCACCATTATCCCACCAGCCCCTAACAACAACAACTACACCCTCACTGTGCAGGAGCATGAAGTGAGGCGGGTGCTCAGGGCGGTGAACCCGAGGAAGGCTGCCGGCCTGGATGGCATGACAGGAAGGGTTCTGAAGGAATGTGCAGACCAGCTCTCCGAGGTCTTCACGAAAATCTTCAACCTGTCCCTGGAAAGGGTCTCAGACTTCAGATTCCTGGGCACACAAATTACGGAGGATCTCTCCTGGACTACAAACACCACCACAGCAGTCAAGAAGGCCCAGCAGCGACTCTACTTTCTGAGGATCCTCAGGAAAAACAACCTGGAGGAGAAGCTGCTGGTGTCCTTCTACCGCTGCTCCATCGAGAGTGTGCTGGCATACTGTATAACCACATGGTATGCCAGCTGCTCTGCAGCGGACAGGAGAGCCCTTCAAAGGGTCATCAACACCGCACAAAAAATCACTGGCTGCCCACTGCCTTCCCTGAAGGACATCTTCAGCTCTCGCTGCCTTGGCAGGGCAGCCAACATCCTGAAGGACCCTTCCCACCCTGGACACAACCTGTTCCACCTGCTGCCCTCTGGCAGACGGTACAGGTCTTTCAAAACTCGCACAAACAGACTCAGAGACAGCTTGTACCCCATAGCCATACGTGAACTTAACAATGCAAAAAATAAGAAATACCACTCACAGTCAACTGAATGGTTCTACCTCAGCTGCTATTGTTATTTATCTGTAATATTTTAATTTTTTTTTATATGTATATATTTTTACCTTTTCTTATATATTTAAAATTGCTCTTGTGAATCGCACCGTGGGATTGACTTTTAAATTTTGTGTACCTTGTGCAATGACATTTGCTGTGGACCAATTGCTCTCCATTATTCAGTCTATTTCATTGATCAAATATAGGACTAGGGAACATTGCAGCATGGTGGTGCAGTGGTAGAGTTGCTGCCTTACAGCACAAGAGACCCAATTTTTCGATCCTGACTACGGGTGTTGTCCTGTACGGTGTTTGTACGTTCTCTCCGTGAACACGTGGGCTTTCTCCGAGATCCTTGGTTTTCTCCCACACTCCAAAGACGTATAGGTTTGTAGCTTAATTGACTTGGTATAAATGTAAATTGTCTCTAGTGTGTGGAGGATAATGTTAATGTGCGGGGATCGATAGTCGATGCGGACTCGATGGGCCAAAGAGCCAATTTCCGCCTTGTATCCCTAAACTAAACTAAACTCAAAAAAGGAACTATGTACTGAAATTAAGAAGCAAAGACATCAATTTTCTTTATGTTATCCTTTTATTATGTTTTCTTAAATTTGTTTAAAAAATGCTCAACAAAATCAATCACACCATCAACTGTACAAATGTGTCATTGTTCAACTGAATCCAGTCAGTGAATGTTCCTCAGGGCAAAAATATTTATTTTATATATTGTACAGACATTACTATTATTTACAATCACATTTACTCCAGTGGTAATCAGACTATTAGCAGCAATACCTTCCAAAATGTAGGTGTTTATAATCACATAATCCCATCTGCAGAGAATTTGCTTCTTCAGACTAGATAAATCCTAAAATATGATTTAAGGAGAAAACACCAGAGCTCCAGTTATAATATCAATGGTCTAAAACAATGCTGGGAAATGGCACAACCCTTACGAGTGGGTAGTTGCTCTTGTAGTTTATGACAAGGTTATTTTTTTTCAAACTAGAACAAAAACAATTGGGCAACAGTATTGACATTGGTACATCACATATTATGAACAGGATTTAAACAGAAATTTGGTACAGAATAAAAATGCTTTGGAAACATTTCAAATTAAGTTGCAATGCACCATATGTTCAGCAAAAATGTGGAAGATATTTAATTAATTCCATCATTACCATCCTATCTCAGATCATTTTAATGAAACTAACCAACGATAATTCAACTTTATAATATTTGCCGACATCCTCTTTCTCTCCTGGTAAAATGCATGGGTGTGGGATTACAACATGTGATAACAAATCGTTTTCTCCACAGTGGTGTAATTATTTTCTCAGGCCAGCGGCTATGATCATGATGAGAGTGCAGAGAGGATGGTGGAATTGAAGGGGTTACGAACTAGGAGTGAATATTATTACACTTATTTACTAATAGGCACAGTCCACCAGCTCATCACTGGCTTCCCATGTGTACTGAGTTCAAGATGAACAAGGCCTCCCGGGAACTCAATTATACAGCAGCCAGCATTATCGTGGCTAGTATTACATTTCAACAATGGATGTTAATTACATTTCTACAGAGTTTCACATCCAAATCTACCTAAGTTAACACAAAACCTCAAAATAAACTTTGAATTTGGCACAAAGATAAAAACCACTATCAATATTGTTTGCTCAGTATAAACATGCCCCGTAACATGATGTAAACATGCACTGTGACAAGGAGGCACCCTAGATCATTCCCGGAAAACAATGAAGAGGAGACACTGGACTGAACCACTGGAAGGTGAATCACAGTGTTAACTCCCACGGCTGAGCCTCCTTCATTCCCCGGCAGATTTCTCCTGGAGTAGAATTGAATCACTTGGATTGCAGCTTCATTTTGTTCATTTATGGTGTTTGTTGCCTGAAATGTAATTGATTGCATTGTTAGCCACAGTAAAAGCTCATACAATAGGTGCAATTACAATCATAAATGTGAGGTTATCCATTTTGGTGGCAAAAACGGGAAAGCAGATTATTATCTAAACGGTGGCCGTTTGGGCAAGGGGGAGATGCAGCGAGACCTGGGTGTCATGGTACACCAGTCAGCGGAGGTAGGCATGCAGGTGCAGCAGGCAGTCAAGAAAGCGAATGGTATGTTAGCTTTCATTGCAAAAGGATTTGAGTATAGGAGCAGGGAGGTTCTACTGCAGTTGTATAGGGTCTTGGTGAGACCACACCTGGAGTATTGCGTGCAGTTTTGGTCTCCAAATCTGAGGAAGGACATTATTGCCATAGAGGGAGTGCAGAGAAGGTTCACCATACTGATTCCTGGGATGTCATGACTGTCTTATGAAGAAAGACTGGATAGACTTGGTTTATACTCTCTAGAATTTAGGAGATTGAGAGGGGGATCTTATAGAAACTTACAAAATTCTTAAGGGGTTGGACAGGCTAGATGCAGGAAGATTGTTCCCGATGTTGGGGAAGTCCAGGACAAGGGGTCACAGCTTAAGGATAATGGGGAAATCCTTTAAAACCGAGATGAGGAGAACCTTTTTCACACAGAGAGTGGTGAATCTCTGGAACTCTCTGCCACAGAGGGTAGTTGAGGCCAGTTCATTGGCTATATTTAAGAGGGAGTTAGATGTGGCCCTTGTGGCCAAGGGGATCAGAGGTATGGAGAGAAGGCAGGTACGGGATACTGAGTTGGATGATCAGCCATGATCATATTAAATGGCGGTGCAGGCTCGAAGGGCCGAATGGCCTACTCCTGCACCTAATTTCTATGTTTTTAATGTTTCTATACAATGTTTCCTGCACAGAACTAAGGGAATTAACAAACTGACTTTCCACAAAAAGAAGCAGATTACAACGACTTGGAAGTTTGTAAACACAAATGGCCACGGGGGCGCAGCAGTAGACTCGGGTTCGATCCCGACTACGGGTGCTGTCCTATAATGGAGTTTCTACCAAGATACTAGTGGTTTGTACGTTCTCCCCGTGACCGCGTGGGGTTTCTTCTCCAAGATCTTCGTTTCCTCCCATACTCCAAAGATGTACAGGTTTGTAGGTTAACTGGCTTGGTGCATGTGTAACTTGTCCCTAGTGTCTGTAGGATAGTGTTGGTGTGAGGAGATCGCTGGTCGGCACCGACTTGGTGGGCCGAAGGGCCTGTTTTCCCCCGCCCTGTATCTCTAAACTAATCTAAACTAAACCTCATTGATACTGCAGTGTGCATTATCCAAAAGGTACTGCACAATATTTAGTTCCATTTCTATCTCCTCAGAAAGTGAAGTATATTTCAAGACCATGACAGTATTCAAGGCATGGATGTATAAGTACCAGGTGGCATTTGTGCCAAACAACATCCAGGCAATATCTTTATCAATAGTTTAGTATTTATCAGAATGATTCAGTGAGACCCTGAATCACCTCTTGACAATTATTTACATCCTATTCACCAACTGTAAGGCACAACTCAGAAATGTGATCATATTCTCCATTCTCTGGTAGTTTCCGACACCCAAACCTGGAGACCATCCAGTACAAAGCATTGTGTTTAATTGGCAGGCTATTGTTTCAATTTCCCCTTCCTCCCACTTCCCCCCATCCCCCACCCCGTGTTCCATTCTACAGCCTGTGATGAAGATAACTATTAAATATTTTCATTTTAATATCCATGTTTTGAACAGAAGACATCCTTCATTGACCATTGGCAGCTGTGTTCCAAAATGTGTTACAATCGGTCTCAACATTGTGAACAGTGACCATGAAACCACCAGCGCTCCTGCACTTGGTGGCTTCCAGTATCCCAACCTCTGCTTCTGGGAACATTAGTAATGAACATTGGGTGAGAGGACCTGGGGCTCTGCTCTGATGCCAACTTTGAGTAAAATCTCAGAAAGTGTCCAATGTTAGTGGGAATGTTTAGCAGGGTGCAGCACACAGCGCCCTCTAATACTGAGGACTGCACTCACACGGCAACTCAATCACGGCATTTATTTATTCACAGCGGAAATCTGAATTCCGCAAACACAGAACACTGACCTTTCTTAATGATTGTCTCCAACCACTTGGCTTCAAGATCCACACACACCCTTCTTCTCATTTTTTCCAGCGTGACACTGTAAGGAGAAGATGACATTCAAGCTATAATTCACAGATATTACAATTATTTTAAATTACAGAATTTACAATCCAGGAGGGAGTAGAATAGAATAGTTTTCTTTATTGTCATTGTAACATGAACCATGTACAACGAAATTTTAAAATGTCAGCCAGTCAGTGCAGCATTCAAACATTTCTAAAAGCTAACGATACATACAAGGTAAAATATTAAAGATAAACAACTAAATAAATATCACGGACAAGCACGCATACACACCCAACCCTCCATTACGGTTGAGTTGTTGCTCTGACTCATTTACTCACCTTATCTCTGCGTTCTCGCAGTGAGATCCACTGGGAATGAATTTCAGACTCCGGATGGACTTTGGAGGAATAACTTTAGCGCTGGTCCCCAGTGCCCGTGACACTGTCCATGTGCTACTAGGATCGGAATACCTGAGGAAAGATTCATTCAGATTTAGATTTAATCGTGGAATCCATGGGAACAAAGCCTGCAAAACGTTCTGGTACCTTCTCCATCCTCTTGTCAATTAATGCCAGAGAGAGATATTGGATGTCTGCACAAACTCCTTCACTAAAGTAGCGAGTTTCACTTAGAAGCTCAAACACAAAGACAAAAGAGCAGCCACAATCCATAAAAATGTTGTAACTACAGTTTGAACAGTTTGCTGGTACATGTCTTTCTACATTTGCAGTCAGGCTGCTGCATCAGTTTTACATTAATACAGATGGTTTTGATTTCAATTAAAAGAGTTTAAAGGTTCCTCACACACAACAATGTTGCATTGTAAAGACTTTTGGAAGTTTAATTGCATTGCACATTGTAAACAGCACATGAAACAGGGAATCATATATTCATACTTTGTGCTACAGTACAATAATCAATCAATCAATCAACTTTATTGTCATCTTGCAAGCAACAGTTGTACAGTGCAAAACGAAAAGACGTTTCCCAGGGAATAGCGGAGCATCGCACATGAAATTTAAAACATTTCACACATAATAACACTAAAAACAATCCAGTCCCTGATGGAACAGTATAAATAGTTAAAAGCAGGTAAACACAATGTAAAATACAATAACCAACCTCATAAAAATGTCCAGGGCAGCTGATTTGAGTGGCCAGTGCCAGTTATTAAGTGTCCGTCCAATAAGGGATAAATCACAGGGACAGACATCTCAACATACCCTGTGCAGTGACGGCACACAGAAGGAGATGAGGATGGTCACACTGGCTGCTCTGCCCATCTTCCACTTTGTGTCGCTGAAGCGATGTCTGCTGAAGGATCTTCTGCCCAATGCAGCACCACTCTCTGCTGAATCACGTTCTGCTGCAGAGGAACCAGTCAGCTCCTATTTATGGAGGGTCTCGACCCGAAAGTCACCCATTCCTTCTCTCCTGAGATGCTGCTGTCCCGCTGATTTAATCTTCAATATTTTATGTCTACCGTTTTTTTAACCCAGCCACTCTGCAGTTCCTTCCGTCCAAAGGTTTGTTTTTTAAAAAGAATAATCCATGTTCCAGGCTTTGCTCCTCACTCACGGGGACAACTCCGCAGCTCAGAGGAATGAGCTGCCCACACGGTGAAACTTAAACCTGTGATTTCCATGAAATAGCTCTCTCCTTTTCACAGTCTGCACGTTGCAGTTCAAGTCAAGTCAACTTTATTTGTCACATACACAAACAGATGTGCAGTGACATGACAGTGGCAATGCCCTGCGGATTGTGCAAAAACAACAGAACATAATAGAACAAAACCATTGTTTACATGTTAGAAAAATATATTAAAAGTCACAACACTAGGGTAAATTAGTCCCTGGTGAGATAAGTTTACAGTCCTGATGGCCTGTGGAGACGAAAACTCCGTCTCATCCTCTCTGTTTTTCACAGCGTGACCGCGGAGACATTTGCCTGACTGTAGCTTAATTAGGAAAGGGACCGTAGCTTAATTAGGAAAGGGGAAATAGATTATGAAAGAAAATGGCAGGGAACAAAAAAACTGACTGCAAAATTTTTTATAGATATGTAAAGAGAAAAAGATTAGTTAAAACAAATGTGGGTCCCTTGCAGTCAGAAAACAGTGAATTGATCATGGGGAACAAAGACATGGCAGACCAATTGAATAACTACTTTGGTTCTGTCTTCACTAAGGAAGGCATAAATATCTGCCGGAAATAGCAGGGTGACCGGGGGTCAAATGAGATGGAGGAACTGAGTGAAATCCAGGTTAGCCGGGAAGTGTTGTTAGGTAAATTGAATGGATTAAAGGCCGATAAATCCCCAGGGCCAGATAGGCTGCATACCAGAGTACTTAAGGAAGTAGCCGCAGAAATAGTGGATGCATTAGTGATAATTTTTCAAAACTCTTTAGATTCTGGAGTAGTTCCTGAGGATTGGAGGGTAGCTAATGTAACCCCACTTTTTAAAAAGGGAGGGAGAGAGAAAACGGGGAATTACAGACCAGTTAGTCTAACATCAGTAGTGGGGAAACTGCTAGTTATTAAAGATGGGATAGCAGCACATTTGGAAAGTGGTGACATCATTTGGCAAAGTCAGCATGGATTTATGGAGGAGTAGTAGATTTCCAGACCAGCAAGATTCTCCTACGGGCCAAAAGTGATGTAAATGTAATGATATCAGACTGGGTTGTGTTTAAACCCAAGGTTTTATCTGTTGCACCAAATACAGCTACAAGCGGGCAATGTCTCACTGTCATCCCAAGGACTTCACTGATGGGTTTAAAAACCACTGCCCAGTAGTTAACAAGTTTGGGGCAAGACCAGAATGCATGAGTTAGATTGGCTGGAGAGAACGAGCACCTGTCACAGCCAGCGTCCGTCCCTGTATATATGTTAGCAAGCCTGGCTTTGCTTAAATGAACCCCTGTGTAAAACTTTAAATTGTACGAGCCCCAATCTAGCACATGATGACGAGGAGTGGACTTTTTTCAACACTTCTGTCCAGCATTCCTCGGACAGATCCCATACCAAGGTCATCCTTACACCTAGCTTTCTTTGTTCAGGTTTTGATCTCTTAATACATCAATTGAGAATATACTGCAGAGATTAGTCCTTTTATTTGCAAAGGTAAGAGTGAGTTTATCCAACACTGTGACAGGAGGGAGATCAGGAAAATAAGGCATTTTTTTTTCATGACAAAGTGGCGAACCTGAAGATATTTAAAGAAATTATTATGTGGGAGGCCATGTTTTTTGTGTAGGTAGTCGAACTATCAATATGTTGTTAGTGTATAAATCCTTAATGGACATAAGACCATTCAAACCCCACTGTCGAAAGGTTGAGTCCAGTGTATAGGGGGGGAATAAATGGTTACTATGATGGGACCCAAGAACTGAAGCTGATGTAAGCTTATAATGGCAACAAAATTGGTTAAACATTTTGATAGTGGGTAGTACGACAGGGTTTGGATGTAAATCTAGAGGGTTTCAATGGCAGGGAGGATATACTAAAGCTGGGAGAGACGAGAAGTAACAGGATTGTGAATCAAGCAGACACCAGTCTGTATCTGGTCGGTGGAGCCAGAATAATATCTTAGGTACTTAGATCTTAAGTGTAATGGAATGGAATGTTTTATTGAAAGCACAGTGAAATTCTTCACTGTGAAATTCTTTGCTTACATACCCAAGTTAAGCAAATAGTAGCCACATAACGGCACTGATAAAATTACAAAGTTCCCAAGCTGGCTCCTCCCTTTGTTCTCCCCCCCCACCCCCCCGGCACCCTCATCGACCGCTGCACCACAAACGCGGCTCCACCGCTACCAAAACCCCGCCCAAGACCCCGTCCTCTCATAGAGTGATACAGTGTGGAAACAGGCCCTTCGGCCCAACTTGCCCACACCGGCCAACATGTCCCAGCAACACTATTTTCCACGTGCCCCTGATTGGCCATATCCCTCCAAACTTGTCCTATTCATATACCTGTCTAACTGTTTCTTAAATTATGGGATAGTCCCCTGCCTCCTCTGGTAGCTAGTTCCATACACCCACCACCCTTTTGTGTGAAAAAGTGACCTCTCAAATTCCTATCAAATCTTTTCCCCTTCACCTTAAACCTATGCCCTCTGTTCCTTGATTCCCCTACTCTGGGCAAGTGACTGTGCATCTGTCCTATCTGATCTATTCCTCTCATGATTGTATACACCTCTTTAAAGATCACCCCTCATCCTCCTGCGCTCCAAGGAATAGAGACCCATTCAACTCAACCACTCCTGATAGCTCAGACACTCTAGTCCTGGCAACATCTTCATGAATTCTCATTATTGCATCTGTGGCAGCTCGTTCACTGAATATCGTGGAACACTCGCTGTATGTGGAAAGCAGAAGATGTGGGAATCCGGCAGGAGACGGGGCTGGTGAAACAGGATCCCCCTTTGTGATTTTTCCTACACATTCGGTTTCAAGCTGACTCAATGGGAGAGTAGACAGGTTCATGTTTCCTTTACTGTTTGACTGTCTTGAATCTTTAATCACCTCTGTGTGTACATTTGCCACCAGATATTTTCACTTAAAACACTTATGCTTGTTTGAAAAGAATCTCACATTACAAATCAGTATTAAGTGTACTTTAGATCTCATTTAGATTTTATTGTACGTGGAGTGCCAGATAGCTGCCTGTGTCCTCAGTGCTGACTCTGGCCAGAACAGTCACCCACACTGCACCAGTAAGAAATGTGAGCATCTTCTTCAAAGGTCAGAAACATCTTCATCCGTGGTCCCCACATTCCTGGTCTCTTGGTGATGATCTCCACTGCTCAAGTATCTTGCTCCCACTTGCTCTACATTTTAAGCCTCATTTCCTCATTTTCCTGGTAATTTCCTTCTCCTGGGACAGAATCCCTCCCCATGCCAGCTCCCTCCGACCTCTGATCCTCCTCAGTCCTGCTTGGCATCTCCACTTCCCCGTAGCAGCCTCGACTAAGGCTCCTGTATCTGTAGATGCAAGATACACGTGACCTTCTGTTCCTATAAGGCGGGGGTGGCCTATATTCCTTTGGTGGGGCTGCTATCTCCAGCAGGACTGGATGCGACTACTCAAGGAAGCGGATGTGCAGTGGTTTGTCCATCCATCCGGAATGTTTGAGACCGTAGGTCGTGAACCACATGTAGCTGCAGTGTATCTGGATTCTTGTATCCAAGAAGCCATACCCTCACGCAAGGTTCCTGCTGGAAACGTCTCAAAGAGAGACGGCTAAAGTGGCTGTGAATCCAACCTAGGGTGTCGATTAAAAGTCAGTACGTTCTCCCCACGACCACGTGGGTTTTCCCTGAGGAACAAGAGGAATCTATTTAACCTTACCCTCCCCCTCCCACAGCGCTACCTGACCCATACACCGGAGACGGGAAATTGATGTCCATTGGATTTACGGGGGAATATAAATATTTACAAAACTTTCATGAGTGCAGGTGAACAGTACATGATTGATGAAATAACAGCTTCAGGGCTTTCTGGATCTGATTCAAGTTTTCGTTTTCCAGATTGTGAAGACACATTGACACCTCCTGCTTTGTGCAGGGGTGAGTGAAATCCAGGGAAATCCATAGTAGGGTTACTGTCCCTGTGTTTTACCCCTGGGAAATTCCAGGAAAAATCAGCAGCTTCCATGTTGTATGTAGACCCTCAGATACTGGAATTTGAGCACAACACAAGGTGCTGGAGTAACTCAGCGGATCATGCAGCATCTATGGAGAAAATGGATAGATAACATTTCAGACCTGCACCCTTCTTCAGACAGATTGTGGTAGTGGGGAGAAAGCAGGAAAGCTCTCTACCCACCTATAGTCACTCTGAAGAAGGATCCCAACATAAAATGTCACTAATCCATTTCCTCCACAGTTGCTGCCTAACCCGCTGAGTTACTCCAGCACCTTATGTTTTGACCATGTTGTGTGTGGTTTCCCATTTTAAAATTTGCCTTTGCTCCTGTCTGCTAATCACTGGCAACTTATTATGCAACCAGATACCAATGCAGTCTGGGCAAAGTCTCTGCACCATATTTTTGCAGAAATGAAGACGCACCTGCGTCAAAGACGCATCCACATTTGAGTTGCTAAATTTTGAAAAATGGCTGGCGGGACAGGATCACGGGTTTGGTTTAGTCAGTACAAAGGAAGATGTGAAACTCCTTCAAGATGTGAGCCTCCATGTGTGGAAAGATGTGAGCCTCCATCTTCGCCTGTCCCACAATGCGCTGTGCGGTTCA